>NW_026776956.1:0-69271 GCF_030936135.1 Gavia stellata
TTACCAGTGGGAGATGAGGACCAGCAAGAGCTTTCAGGGCTGGCACCTTTACTGTAGGAGCAATCGCTGGACGTTCGCAATTTCGGTGTTGAGCTCTGGCCAGATTGAGCAGGAGAGGCTGTGTACGTTGGAAGTTTTAGTAGGCTAAACAAGTTCAGAGCCCAAGTGTTTGTGGTTCGTTTGAGAGGTTACCAGTGGGAGATGAGGACCAGCAAGAGCTTTCAGGGCTGGCACCTTTAGTGTAGGAGCAATCGCTGGACGTTCGCAATGTCGGTGTTGAGCTCTGGCCAGATTGAGCAGGAGAGGCTGTGTACGTTGGAAGTTTTAGTAGGCTAAACAAGTTCAGAGCCCAAGTGTTTGTGGTTCGTTTGAGAGGTTACCAGTGGGAGATGAGGACCAGCAAGAGCTTTCAGGGCTGGCACCTTTAGTGTAGGAGCAATCCCTGGACGTTCGCAATGTCGGTGTTGAGCTCTGGCCAGATTGAGCAGGAGAGGCTGTGTACGTTGGAAGTTTTAGTAGGCTAAACAAGTTCAGAGCCCAAGTGTTTGTGGTTCGTTTGAGAGGTTACCAGTGGGAGATGAGGACCAGCAAGAGCTTTCAGGGCTGGCACCTTTAGCGTAGGAGCAATCCCTGGACCTTCGCAGTTTCGGAGTTGAGCTCTGGCCACATTGAGCAGGAGAGGCTGTGTACGTTGGAAGTTTTAGTAGGCTAAACAAGTTCAGAGCCCAAGTGTTTGTGGTTCGTTTGAGAGGTTACCAGTGGGAGATGAGGACCAGCAAGAGCTTTCAGGGCTGGCACCTTTACTGTAGGAGCAATCGCTGGAACGTTCGCAATGTCGGTGTTGATCTCTGGCCAGATTTAGCAGGAGAGGCTGTGTACGTTGGAAGTTTTAGTAGGCTAAACAAGTTCAGAGCCCAAGTGTTTGTGGTTCGTTTGAGAGGTTACCAGTGGGAGATGAGGACCAGCAAGAGCTTTCAGGGCCGGCACCTTTAGTGTAGGAGCAATCCTTGGACGTTCGCAATTTCGGTGTTGAGCTCTGGCCAGATTGAGCAGGAGAGGCTGTGTACGTTGGAAGTTTTAGTAGGCTAAACAAGTTCAGAGGCCAAGTGTTTGTGGTTCGTTTGAGAGGTTACCAGTGGGAGATGAGGACCAGCAAGAGCTTTCAGGGCTGGCACCTTTAGTGTAGGAGCAATCGCTGGACGTTCACAATTTCGGTGTGGAGCTCTGGCCAGATTGAGCAGGAGAGGCTGTGTACGTTGGAAGTTTTAGTAGGCTAAACAAGTTCAGAGCCCAAGTGTTTGTGGTTCGTTTGAGAGGTTACCAGTGGGAGATGAGGACCAGCAAGAGCTTTCAGGGCTGGCACCTTTAGTGTAGGAGCAATCCCTGGACGTTCGCAATTTCGGAGTTGAGCTCTGGCCAGATTGAGCAGGAGAGGCTGTGTACGTTGGAAGTTTTAGTGGGCTAAACAAGTTCAGAGCCCAAGTGTTTGTGGTTCGTTTGAGAGGTTACCAGTGGGAGATGAGGACCAGCAAGAGCTTTCAGGGCTGGCACCTTTAGTGTAGGAGCAATCCCTGGACGTTCACAATTTCGGTGTTGAATTTTGGCCAGATTGAGCAGGAGAGGCTGTGTACGTTGGAAGTTTTAGTAGGCTAAACAAGTTCAGAGGCCAAGTGTTTGTGGTTCGTTTGAGAGGTTACCAGTGGGAGATGAGGACCAGCAAGAGCTTTCAGGGCTGGCACCTTTAGTGTAGGAGCAATCGCTGGACGTTCACAATTTCGGTGTGGAGCTCTGGCCAGATTGAGCAGGAGAGGCTGTGTACGTTGGAAGTTTTAGTAGGCTAAACAAGTTCAGAGCCCAAGTGTTTGTGGTTCGTTTGAGAGGTTACCAGTGGGAGATGAGGACCAGCAAGAGCTTTCAGGGCCGGCACCTTTAGTGTAGGAGCAATCCCTGGACGTTCGCAATTTCGGAGTTGAGCTCTGGCCAGATTGAGCAGGAGAGGCTGTGTACGTTGGAAGTTTTAGTAGGCTAAACAAGTTCAGAGACCAAGTGTTTGTGGTTCGTTTGAGAGGTTACCAGTGGGAGATGAGGACCAGCAAGAGCTTTCAGGGCTGGCACCTTTAGTGTAGGAGCAATCGCTGGACGTTCACAATTTCGGTGTGGAGCTCTGGCCAGATTGAGCAGGAGAGGCTGTGTACGTTGGAAGTTTTAGTAGGCTAAACAAGTTCAGAGCCCAAGTGTTTGTGGTTCGTTTGAGAGGTTACCAGTGGGAGATGAGGACCAGCAAGAGCTTTCAGGGCTGGCACCTTTAGTGTAGGAGCAATCGCTGGACGTTCGCAATGTCGGTGTTGAGCTCTGGCCAGATTGAGCAGGAGAGGCTGTGTACGTTGGAAGTTTTAGTAGGCTAAACAAGTTCAGAGCCCAAGTGTTTGTGGTTCGTTTGAGAGGTTACCAGTGGGAGATGAGGACCAGCAAGAGCTTTCAGGGCTGGCACCTTTAGTGTAGGAGCAATCCCTGGACGTTCGCAATGTCGGTGTTGAGCTCTGGCCAGATTGAGCAGGAGAGGCTGTGTACGTTGGAAGTTTTAGTAGGCTAAACAAGTTCAGAGCCCAAGTGTTTGTGGTTCGTTTGAGAGGTTACCAGTGGGAGATGAGGACCAGCAAGAGCTTTCAGGGCTGGCACCTTTAGCGTAGGAGCAATCCCTGGACCTTCGCAGTTTCGGAGTTGAGCTCTGGCCAGATTGAGCAGGAGAGGCTGTGTACGTTGGAAGTTTTAGTAGGCTAAACAAGTTCAGAGCCCAAGTGTTTGTGGTTCGTTTGAGAGGTTACCAGTGGGAGATGAGGACCAGCAAGAGCTTTCAGGGCTGGCACCTTTACTGTAGGAGCAATCGCTGGACGTTCACAATGTCGGTGTTGATCTCTGGCCAGATTTAGCAGGAGAGGCTGTGTACGTTGGAAGTTTTAGTAGGCTAAACAAGTTCAGAGCCCAAGTGTTTGTGGTTCGTTTGAGAGGTTACCAGTGGGAGATGAGGACCAGCAAGAGCTTTCAGGGCCGGCACCTTTAGTGTAGGAGCAATCCTTGGACGTTCGCAATTTCGGTGTTGAGCTCTGGCCAGATTGAGCAGGAGAGGCTGTGTACGTTGGAAGTTTTAGTAGGCTAAACAAGTTCAGAGGCCAAGTGTTTGTGGTTCGTTTGAGAGGTTACCAGTGGGAGATGAGGACCAGCAAGAGCTTTCAGGGCTGGCACCTTTAGTGTAGGAGCAATCGCTGGACGTTCACAATTTCGGTGTGGAGCTCTGGCCAGATTGAGCAGGAGAGGCTGTGTACGTTGGAAGTTTTAGTAGGCTAAACAAGTTCAGAGCCCAAGTGTTTGTGGTTCGTTTGAGAGGTTACCAGTGGGAGATGAGGACCAGCAAGAGCTTTCAGGGCTGGCACCTTTAGTGTAGGAGCAATCGCTGGACGTTCGCAATTTCGGAGTTGAGCTCTGGCCAGATTGAGCAGGAGAGGCTGTGTACGTTGGAAGTTTTAGTAGGCTAAACAAGTTCAGAGGCCAAGTGTTTGTGGTTCGTTTGAGAGGTTACCAGTGGGAGATGAGGACCAGCAAGAGCTTTCAGGGCTGGCACCTTTAGTGTAGGAGCAATCGCTGGACGTTCGCAATGTCGGTGTTGAGCTCTGGCCAGATTGAGCAGGAGAGGCTGTGTACGTTGGAAGTTTTAGTAGGCTAAACAAGTTCAGAGCCCAAGTGTTTGTGGTTCGTTTGAGAGGTTACCAGTGGGAGATGAGGACCAGCAAGAGCTTTCAGGGCCGGCACCTTTAGTGTAGGAGCAATCCTTGGACGTTCGCAATTTCGGTGTTGAGCTCTGGCCAGATTGAGCAGGAGAGGCTGTGTACGTTGGAAGTTTTAGTAGGCTAAACAAGTTCAGAGCCCAAATGTTTGTGGTTCGTTTGAGAGGTTACCAGTGGGAGATGAGGACCAGCAAGAGCTTTCAGGGCTGGCACCTTTAGTGTAGGAGCAATCACTGGACGTTCTCAATTTCGGTGTTGAGCTCTGGCCAGATTGAGCAGGAGAGGCTGTGTACGTTGGAAGTTTTAGTAGGCTAAACAAGTTCAGAGCCCAAGTGTTTGTGGTTCGTTTGAGAGGTTACCAGTGGGAGATGAGGACCAGCAAGAGCTTTCAGGGCTGGCACCTTTAGTGTAGGAACAATCCCTGGACGTTCGCAATTTCGGAGTTGAGCTCTGGCCAGATTGAGCAGGAGAGGCTGTGTACGTTGGAAGTTTTAGTAGGCTAAACAAGTTCAGAGCCCAAGTGTTTGTGGTTCGTTTGAGAGGTTACCAGTGGGAGATGAGGACCAGCAAGAGCTTTCAGGGCTGGCACCTTTAGCGTAGGAGCAATCCCTGGACGTTCGCAATGTCGGTGTTGAGCTCTGGCCAGATTGAGCAGGAGAGGCTGTGTACGTTGGAAGTTTTAGTAGGCTAAACAAGTTCAGAGCCCAAGTGTTTGTGGTTCGTTTGAGAGGTTACCAGTGGGAGATGAGGACCAGCAAGAGCTTTCAGGGCTGGCACCTTTACTGTAGGAGCAATCGCTGGACGTTCACAATTTCGGTGTTGAGCTCTGGCCAGATTGAGCAGGAGAGGCTGTGTACGTTGGAAGTTTTAGTAGGCTAAACAAGTTCAGAGGCCAAGTGTTTGTGGTTCGTTTGAGAGGTTACCAGTGGGAGATGAGGACCAACAAGAGCTTTCAGGGCTGGCACCTTTAGTGTAGGAGCAATCGCTGGACGTTCGCAATTTCGGTGTTGAGCTCTGGCCAGATTGAGCAGGAGAGGCTGTGTACGTTGGAAGTTTTAGTAGGCTAAACAAGTTCAGAGGCCAAGTGTTTGTGGTTCGTTTGAGAGGTTACCAGTGGGAGATGAGGACCAGCAAGAGCTTTCAGGGCTGGCACCTTTAGTGTAGGAGCAATCGCTGGACGTTCGCAATGTCGGTGTTGAGCTCTGGCCAGATTGAGCAGGAGAGGCTGTGTACGTTGGAAGTTTTAGTAGGCTAAACAAGTTCAGAGCCCAAGTGTTTGTGGTTCGTTTGAGAGGTTACCAGTGGGAGATGAGGACCAGCAAGAGCTTTCAGGGCTGGCACCTTTAGTGTAGGAGCAATCCTTGGACGTTCGCAATTTCGGTGTTGAGCTCTGGCCAGATTGAGCAGGAGAGGCTGTGTACGTTGGAAGTTTTAGTAGGCTAAACAAGTTCAGAGCCCAAGTGTTTGTGGTTCGTTTGAGAGGTTACCAGTGGGAGATGAGGACCAGCAAGAGCTTTCAGGGCTGGCACCTTTAGTGTAGGAGCAATCACTGGACGTTCTCAATTTCGGTGTTGAGCTCTGGCCAGATTGAGCAGGAGAGGCTGTGTACGTTGGAAGTTTTAGTAGGCTAAACAAGTCCAGAGCCCAAGTGTTTGTGGTTCGTTTGAGAGGTTACCAGTGGGAGATGAGGACCAGCAAGAGCTTTCAGGGCTGGCACCTTTAGTGTAGGAGCAATCCCTGGACGTTCGCAATTTCGGAGTTGAGCTCTGGCCAGATTGAGCAGGAGAGGCTGTGTACGTTGGAAGTTTTAGTAGGCTAAACAAGTTCTGAGCCCAAGTGTTTGTGGTTCGTTTGAGAGGTTACCAGTGGGAGATGAGGACCAGCAAGAGCTTTCAGGGCTGGCACCTTTAGCGTAGGAGCAATCCCTGGACGTTCGCAATGTCGGTGTTGAGCTCTGGCCAGATTGAGCAGGAGAGGCTGTGTACGTTGGAAGTTTTTAGTAGGCTAAACAAGTTCAGAGCCCAAGTGTTTGTGGTTCGTTTGAGAGGTTACCAGTGGGAGATGAGGACCAGCAAGAGCTTTCAGGGCTGGCACCTTTAGTGTAGGAGCAATCACTGGACGTTCGCAATGTCGGTGTTGAGCTCTGGCCAGATTGAGCAGGAGAGGCTGTGTACGTTGGAAGTTTTAGTAGGCTAAACAAGTTCAGAGGCCAAGTGTTTGTGGTTCGTTTGAGAGGTTACCAGTGGGAGATGAGGACCAGCAAGAGCTTTCAGGGCTGGCACCTTTAGTGTAGGAGCAATCCTTGGACGTTCGCAATTTCGGTGTTGAGCTCTGGCCAGATTGAGCAGGAGAGGCTGTGTACGTTGGAAGTTTTAGTAGGCTAAACAAGTTCAGAGCCCAAGTGTTTGTGGTTCGTTTGAGAGGTTACCAGTGGGAGATGAGGACCAGCAAGAGCTTTCAGGGCTGGCACCTTTAGTGTAGGAGCAATCCTTGGACGTTCGCAATTTCGGTGTTGAGCTCTGGCCAGATTGAGCAGGAGAGGCTGTGTACGTTGGAAGTTTTAGTAGGCTAAACAAGTTCAGAGCCCAAGTGTTTGTGGTTCGTTTGAGAGGTTACCAGTGGGAGATGAGGACCAGCAAGAGCTTTCAGGGCTGGCACCTTTAGCGTAGGAGCAATCCCTGGACCTTCGCAGTTTCGGAGTTGAGCTCTGGCCAGATTGAGCAGGAGAGGCTGTGTACGTTGGAAGTTTTAGTAGGCTAAACAAGTTCAGAGCCCAAGTGTTTGTGGTTCGTTTGAGAGGTTACCAGTGGGAGATGAGGACCAGCAAGAGCTTTCAGGGCTGGCACCTTTACTGTAGGAGCAATCGCTGGACGTTCACAATGTCGGTGTTGATCTCTGGCCAGATTTAGCAGGAGAGGCTGTGTACGTTGGAAGTTTTAGTAGGCTAAACAAGTTCAGAGCCCAAGTGTTTGTGGTTCGTTTGAGAGGTTACCAGTGGGAGATGAGGACCAGCAAGAGCTTTCAGGGCCGGCACCTTTAGTGTAGGAGCAATCCTTGGACGTTCGCAATTTCGGTGTTGAGCTCTGGCCAGATTGAGCAGGAGAGGCTGTGTACGTTGGAAGTTTTAGTAGGCTAAACAAGTTCAGAGGCCAAGTGTTTGTGGTTCGTTTGAGAGGTTACCAGTGGGAGATGAGGACCAGCAAGAGCTTTCAGGGCTGGCACCTTTAGTGTAGGAGCAATCGCTGGACGTTCACAATTTCGGTGTGGACCTCTGGCCAGATTGAGCAGGAGAGGCTGTGTACGTTGGAAGTTTTAGTAGGCTAAACAAGTTCAGAGCCCAAGTGTTTGTGGTTCGTTTGAGAGGTTACCAGTGGGAGATGAGGACCAGCAAGAGCTTTCAGGGCTGGCACCTTTAGTGTAGGAGCAATCCCTGGACGTTCGCAATTTCGGAGTTGAGCTCTGGCCAGATTGAGCAGGAGAGGCTGTGTACGTTGGAAGTTTTAGTAGGCTAAACAAGTTCAGAGCCCAAGTGTTTGTGGTTCGTTTGAGAGGTTACCAGTGGGAGATGAGGACCAGCAAGAGCTTTCAGGGCTGGCACCTTTACTGTAGGAGCAATCGCTGGACGTTCACAATGTCGGTGTTGATCTCTGGCCAGATTTAGCAGGAGAGGCTGTGTACGTTGGAAGTTTTAGTAGGCTAAACAAGTTCAGAGCCCAAGTGTTTGTGGTTCGTTTGAGAGGTTACCAGTGGGAGATGAGGACCAGCAAGAGCTTTCAGGGCCGGCACCTTTAGTGTAGGAGCAATCCTTGGACGTTCGCAATTTCGGTGTTGAGCTCTGGCCAGATTGAGCAGGAGAGGCTGTGTACGTTGGAAGTTTTAGTAGGCTAAACAAGTTCAGAGGCCAAGTGTTTGTGGTTCGTTTGAGAGGTTACCAGTGGGAGATGAGGACCAGCAAGAGCTTTCAGGGCTGGCACCTTTAGTGTAGGAGCAATCGCTGGACGTTCACAATTTCGGTGTGGAGCTCTGGCCAGATTGAGCAGGAGAGGCTGTGTACGTTGGAAGTTTTAGTAGGCTAAACAAGTTCAGAGCCCAAGTGTTTGTGGTTCGTTTGAGAGGTTACCAGTGGGAGATGAGGACCAGCAAGAGCTTTCAGGGCTGGCACCTTTAGTGTAGGAGCAATCCCTGGACGTTCGCAATTTCGGAGTTGAGCTCTGGCCAGATTGAGCAGGAGAGGCTGTGTACGTTGGAAGTTTTAGTAGGCTAAACAAGTTCAGAGGCCAAGTGTTTGTGGTTCGTTTGAGAGGTTACCAGTGGGAGATGAGGACCAGCAAGAGCTTTCAGGGCTGGCACCTTTAGTGTAGGAGCAATCGCTGGACGTTCGCAATGTCGGTGTTGAGCTCTGGCCAGATTGAGCAGGAGAGGCTGTGTACGTTGGAAGTTTTAGTAGGCTAAACAAGTTCAGAGCCCAAGTGTTTGTGGTTCGTTTGAGAGGTTACCAGTGGGAGATGAGGACCAGCAAGAGCTTTCAGGGCCGGCACCTTTAGTGTAGGAGCAATCCTTGGACGTTCGCAATTTCGGTGTTGAGCTCTGGCCAGATTGAGCAGGAGAGGCTGTGTACGTTTGGAAGTTTTAGTAGGCTAAACAAGTTCAGAGCCCAAATGTTTGTGGTTCGTTTGAGAGGTTACCAGTGGGAGATGAGGACCAGCAAGAGCTTTCAGGGCTGGCACCTTTAGTGTAGGAGCAATCACTGGACGTTCTCAATTTCGGTGTTGAGCTCTGGCCAGATTGAGCAGGAGAGGCTGTGTACGTTGGAAGTTTTAGTAGGCTAAACAAGTTCAGAGCCCAAGTGTTTGTGGTTCGTTTGAGAGGTTACCAGTGGGAGATGAGGACCAGCAAGAGCTTTCAGGGCTGGCACCTTTAGTGTAGGAGCAATCCCTGGACGTTCGCAATTTCGGAGTTGAGCTCTGGCCAGATTGAGCAGGAGAGGCTGTGTACGTTGGAAGTTTTAGTAGGCTAAACAAGTTCAGAGCCCAAGTGTTTGTGGTTCGTTTGAGAGGTTACCAGTGGGAGATGAGGACCAGCAAGAGCTTTCAGGGCTGGCACCTTTAGCGTAGGAGCAATCCCTGGACGTTCGCAATGTCGGTGTTGAGCTCTGGCCAGATTGAGCAGGAGAGGCTGTGTACGTTGGAAGTTTTAGTAGGCTAAACAAGTTCAGAGCCCAAGTGTTTGTGGTTCGTTTGAGAGGTTACCAGTGGGAGATGAGGACCAGCAAGAGCTTTCAGGGCTGGCACCTTTACTGTAGGAGCAATCGCTGGACGTTCACAATTTCGGTGTTGAGCTCTGGCCAGATTGAGCAGGAGAGGCTGTGTACGTTGGAAGTTTTAGTAGGCTAAACAAGTTCAGAGCCCAAGTGTTTGTGGTTCGTTTGAGAGGTTACCAGTGGGAGATGAGGACCAGCAAGAGCTTTCAGGGCTGGCACCTTTAGTGTAGGAGCAATCCCTGGACGTTCGCAATTTCGGTGTTGAGCTCTGGCCAGATTGAGCAGGAGAGGCTGTGTACGTTGGAAGTTTTAGTAGGCTAAACAAGTTCAGAGCCCAAGTGTTTGTGGTTCGTTTGAGAGGTTACCAGTGGGAGATGAGGAGCAGCAAGAGCTTTCAGGGCTGGCACCTTTAGTGTAGGAGCAATCGCTGGACGTTCGCAATGTCGGTGTTGAGCTCTGGCCAGATTGAGCAGGAGAGGCTGTGTACGTTGGAAGTTTTAGTAGGCTAAACAAGTTCAGAGGCCAAGTGTTTGTGGTTCGTTTGAGAGGTTACCAGTGGGAGATGAGGACCAGCAAGAGCTTTCAGGGCTGGCACCTTTAGTGTAGGAGCAATCGCTGGACGTTCGCAATGTCGGTGTTGAGCTCTGGCCAGATTGAGCAGGAGAGGCTGTGTACGTTGGAAGTTTTAGTAGGCTAAACAAGTTCAGAGCCCAAGTGTTTGTGGTTCGTTTGAGAGGTTACCAGTGGGAGATGAGGACCAGCAAGAGCTTTCAGGCTGGCACCTTTAGTGTAGGAGCAATCACTGGACGTTCTCAATTTCGGTGTTGAGCTCTGGCCAGATTGAGCAGGAGAGGCTGTGTACGTTGGAAGTTTTAGTAGGCTAAACAAGTTCAGAGCCCAAGTGTTTGTGGTTCGTTTGAGAGGTTACCAGTGGGAGATGAGGACCAGCAAGAGCTTTCAGGGCTGGCACCTTTAGTGTAGGAGCAATCCCTGGACGTTCACAATTTCGGAGTTGAGCTCTGGCCAGATTGAGCAGGAGAGGCTGTGTACGTTGGAAGTTTTAGTAGGCTAAACAAGTTCTGAGCCCAAGTGTTTGTGGTTCGTTTGAGAGGTTACCAGTGGGAGATGAGGACCAGCAAGAGCTTTCAGGGCTGGCACCTTTAGCGTAGGAGCAATCCCTGGACGTTCGCAATGTCGGTGTTGAGCTCTGGCCAGATTGAGCAGGAGAGGCTGTGTACGTTGGAAGTTTTAGTAGGCTAAACAAGTTCAGAGCCCAAGTGTTTGTGGTTCGTTTGAGAGGTTACCAGTGGGAGATGAGGACCAGCAAGAGCTTTCAGGGCTGGCACCTTTAGTGTAGGAGCAATCACTGGACGTTCGCAATGTCGGTGTTGAGCTCTGGCCAGATTGAGCAGGAGAGGCTGTGTACGTTGGAAGTTTTAGTAGGCTAAACAAGTTCAGAGGCCAAGTGTTTGTGGTTCGTTTGAGAGGTTACCAGTGGGAGATGAGGACCAGCAAGAGCTTTCAGGGCTGGCACCTTTAGTGTAGGAGCAATCCTTGGACGTTCGCAATTTCGGTGTTGAGCTCTGGCCAGATTGAGCAGGAGAGGCTGTGTACGTTGGAAGTTTTAGTAGGCTAAACAAGTTCAGAGCCCAAGTGTTTGTGGTTCGTTTGAGAGGTTACCAGTGGGAGATGAGGACCAGCAAGAGCTTTCAGGGCTGGCACCTTTAGTGTAGGAGCAATCCTTGGACGTTCGCAATGTCGGTGTTGAGCTCTGGCCAGATTGAGCAGGAGAGGCTGTGTACGTTGGAAGTTTTAGTAGGCTAAACAAGTTCAGAGCCCAAGTGTTTGTGGTTCGTTTGAGAGGTTACCAGTGGGAGATGAGGACCAGCAAGAGCTTTCAGGGCTGGCACCTTTAGCGTAGGAGCAATCCCTGGACCTTCGCAGTTTCGGAGTTGAGCTCTGGCCAGATTGAGCAGGAGAGGCTGTGTACGTTGGAAGTTTTAGTAGGCTAAACAAGTTCAGAGCCCAAGTGTTTGTGGTTCGTTTGAGAGGTTACCAGTGGGAGATGAGGACCAGCAAGAGCTTTCAGGGCTGGCACCTTTACTGTAGGAGCAATCGCTGGACGTTCACAATGTCGGTGTTGATCTCTGGCCAGATTGAGCAGGAGAGGCTGTGTACGTTGGAAGTTTTAGTAGGCTAAACAAGTTCAGAGCCCAAGTGTTTGTGGTTCGTTTGAGAGGTTACCAGTGGGAGATGAGGACCAGCAAGAGCTTTCAGGGCCGGCACCTTTAGTGTAGGAGCAATCCTTGGACGTTCGCAATTTCGGTGTTGAGCTCTGGCCAGATTGAGCAGGAGAGGCTGTGTACGTTGGAAGTTTTAGTAGGCTAAACAAGTTCAGAGGCCAAGTGTTTGTGGTTCGTTTGAGAGGTTACCAGTGGGAGATGAGGACCAGCAAGAGCTTTCAGGGCTGGCACCTTTAGTGTAGGAGCAATCGCTGGACGTTCACAATTTCGGTGTGGAGCTCTGGCCAGATTGAGCAGGAGAGGCTGTGTACGTTGGAAGTTTTAGTAGGCTAAACAAGTTCAGAGGCCAAGTGTTTGTGGTTCGTTTGAGAGGTTACCAGTGGGAGATGAGGACCAGCAAGAGCTTTCAGGGCTGGCACCTTTAGTGTAGGAGCAATCCCTGGACGTTCGCAATTTCGGAGTTGAGCTCTGGCCAGATTGAGCAGGAGAGGCTGTGTACGTTGGAAGTTTTAGTAGGCTAAACAAGTTCAGAGCCCAAGTGTTTGTGGTTCGTTTGAGAGGTTACCAGTGGGAGATGAGGACCAGCAAGAGCTTTCAGGGCCGGCACCTTTAGTGTAGGAGCAATCCCTGGACGTTCGCAATTTCGGTGTTGAGCTCTGGCCAGATTGAGCAGGAGAGGCTGTGTACGTTGGAAGTTTTAGTAGGCTAAACAAGTTCAGAGCCCAAGTGTTTGTGGTTCGTTTGAGAGGTTACCAGTGGGAGATGAGGACCAGCAAGAGCTTTCAGGGCTGGCACCTTTAGTGTAGGAGCAATCCCTGGACGTTCGCAATTTCGGAGTTGAGCTCTGGCCAGATTGAGCAGGAGAGGCTGTGTACGTTGGAAGTTTTAGTAGGCTAAACAAGTTCAGAGCCCAAGTGTTTGTGGTTCGTTTGAGAGGTTACCAGTGGGAGATGAGGACCAGCAAGAGCTTTCAGGGCTGGCACCTTTAGCGTAGGAGCAATCCCTGGACGTTCGCAATGTCGGTGTTGAGCTCTGGCCAGATTGAGCAGGAGAGGCTGTGTACGTTGGAAGTTTTAGTAGGCTAAACAAGTTCAGAGCCCAAGTGTTTGTGGTTCGTTTGAGAGGTTACCAGTGGGAGATGAGGACCAGCAAGAGCTTTCAGGGCTGGCACCTTTACTGTAGGAGCAATCGCTGGACGTTCACAATTTCGGTGTTGAGCTCTGGCCAGATTGAGCAGGAGAGGCTGTGTACGTTGGAAGTTTTAGTAGGCTAAACAAGTTCAGAGCCCAAGTGTTTGTGGTTCGTTTGAGAGGTTACCAGTGGGAGATGAGGACCAGCAAGAGCTTTCAGGGCTGGCACCTTTAGTGTAGGAGCAATCGCTGGACGTTCGCAATGTCGGTGTTGAGCTCTGGCCAGATTGAGCAGGAGAGGCTGTGTACGTTGGAAGTTTTAGTAGGCTAAACAAGTTCAGAGCCCAAGTGTTTGTGGTTCGTTTGAGAGGTTACCAGTGGGAGATGAGGAGCAGCAAGAGCTTTCAGGGCTGGCACCTTTAGTGTAGGAGCAATCGCTGGACGTTCGCAATGTCGGTGTTGAGCTCTGGCCAGATTGAGCAGGAGAGGCTGTGTACGTTGGAAGTTTTAGTAGGCTAAACAAGTTCAGAGGCCAAGTGTTTGTGGTTCGTTTGAGAGGTTACCAGTGGGAGATGAGGACCAGCAAGAGCTTTCAGGGCTGGCACCTTTAGTGTAGGAGCAATCCTTGGACGTTCGCAATTTCGGTGTTGAGCTCTGGCCAGATTGAGCAGGAGAGGCTGTGTACGTTGGAAGTTTTAGTAGGCTAAACAAGTTCAGAGCCCAAGTGTTTGTGGTTCGTTTGAGAGGTTACCAGTGGGAGATGAGGACCAGCAAGAGCTTTCAGGGCTGGCACCTTTAGTGTAGGAGCAATCACTGGACGTTCTCAATTTCGGTGTTGAGCTCTGGCCAGATTGAGCAGGAGAGGCTGTGTACGTTGGAAGTTTTAGTAGGCTAAACAAGTTCAGAGCCCAAGTGTTTGTGGTTCGTTTGAGAGGTTACCAGTGGGAGATGAGGACCAGCAAGAGCTTTCAGGGCTGGCACCTTTAGTGTAGGAGCAATCCCTGGACGTTCGCAATTTCGGAGTTGAGCTCTGGCCAGATTGAGCAGGAGAGGCTGTGTACGTTGGAAGTTTTAGTAGGCTAAACAAGTTCTGAGCCCAAGTGTTTGTGGTTCGTTTGAGAGGTTACCAGTGGGAGATGAGGACCAGCAAGAGCTTTCAGGGCTGGCACCTTTAGCGTAGGAGCAATCCCTGGACGTTCGCAATGTCGGTGTTGAGCTCTGGCCAGATTGAGCAGGAGAGGCTGTGTACGTTGGAAGTTTTAGTAGGCTAAACAAGTTCAGAGCCCAAGTGTTTGTGGTTCGTTTGAGAGGTTACCAGTGGGAGATGAGGACCAGCAAGAGCTTTCAGGGCTGGCACCTTTAGTGTAGGAGCAATCACTGGACGTTCGCAATGTCGGTGTTGAGCTCTGGCCAGATTGAGCAGGAGAGGCTGTGTACGTTGGAAGTTTTAGTAGGCTAAACAAGTTCAGAGGCCAAGTGTTTGTGGTTCGTTTGAGAGGTTACCAGTGGGAGATGAGGACCAGCAAGAGCTTTCAGGGCTGGCACCTTTAGTGTAGGAGCAATCCTTGGACGTTCGCAATTTCGGTGTTGAGCTCTGGCCAGATTGAGCAGGAGAGGCTGTGTACGTTGGAAGTTTTAGTAGGCTAAACAAGTTCAGAGCCCAAGTGTTTGTGGTTCGTTTGAGAGGTTACCAGTGGGAGATGAGGACCAGCAAGAGCTTTCAGGGCTGGCACCTTTAGTGTAGGAGCAATCGCTGGACGTTCGCAATTTCGGTGTTGAGCTCTGGCCAGATTGAGCAGGAGAGGCTGTGTACGTTGGAAGTTTTAGTAGGCTAAACAAGTTCAGAGCCCAAGTGTTTGTGGTTCGTTTGAGAGGTTACCAGTGGGAGATGAGGACCAGCAAGAGCTTTCAGGGCTGGCACCTTTAGTGTAGGAGTAATCCCTGGACGTTCGCAATTTCGGTGTTGAGCTCTGGCCAGATTGAGCAGGAGAGGCTGTGTACGTTGGAAGTTTTAGTAGGCTAAACAAGTTCAGAGCCCAAGTGTTTGTGGTTCGTTTGAGAGGTTACCAGTGGGAGATGAGGACCAGCAAGAGCTTTCAGGGCTGGCACCTTTAGTGTAGGAGCAATCGCTGGACATTCGCAATGTCGGTGTGGAGCTCTGGCCAGATTGAGCAGGAGAGGCTGTGTACGTTGGAAGTTTTAGTAGGCTAAACAAGTTCAGAGCCCAAGTGTTTGTGGTTCGTTTGAGAGGTTACCAGTGGGAGATGAGGACCAGCAAGAGCTTTCAGGGCTGGCACCTTTAGTGTAGGAGCAATCCCTGGACGTTCGCAATTTCGGTGTTGAGCTCTGGCCAGATTGAGCAGGAGAGGCTGTGTACGTTGGAAGTTTTAGTAGGCTAAACAAGTTCAGAGCCCAAGTGTTTGTGGTTCGTTTGAGAGGTTACCAGTGGGAGATGAGGACCAGCAAGAGCTTTCAGGGCTGGCACCTTTAGTGTAGGAGCAATCCCTGGACGTTCGCAATTTCGGTGTTGAGCTCTGGCCAGATTGAGCAGGAGAGGCTGTGTACGTTGGAAGTTTTAGTAGGCTAAACAAGTTCAGAGCCCAAGTGTTTGTGGTTCGTTTGAGAGGTTACCAGTGGGAGATGAGGACCAGCAAGAGCTTTCAGGGCTGGCACCTTTAGTGTAGGAGCAATCGCTGGACGTTCGCAATGTCGGTGTTGAGCTCTGGCCAGATTGAGCAGGAGAGGCTGTGTACGTTGGAAGTTTTAGTAGGCTAAACAAGTTCAGAGCCCAAGTGTTTGTGGTTCGTTTGAGAGGTTACCAGTGGGAGATGAGGACCAGCAAGAGCTTTCAGGGCTGGCACCTTTAGCGTAGGAGCAATCCCTGGACGTTCGCAATTTCGGAGTTGAGCTCTGGCCAGATTGAGCAGGAGAGGCTGTGTACGTTGGAAGTTTTAGTAGGCTAAACAAGTTCAGAGCCCAAGTGTTTGTGGTTCGTTTGAGAGGTTACCAGTGGGAGATGAGGACCAGCAAGAGCTTTCAGGGCTGGCACCTTTAGTGTAGGAGCAATCCTTGGACGTTCGCAATTTCGGTGTTGAGCTCTGGCCGGATTGAGCAGGAGAGGCTGTGTACGTTGGAAGTTTTAGTAGGCTAAACAAGTTCAGAGCCCAAGTGTTTGTGGTTCGTTTGAGAGGTTACCAGTGGGAGATGAGGACCAGCAAGAGCTTTCAGGGCTGGCACCTTTAGTGTAGGAGCAATCGCTGGACGTTCGCAATTTCGTTGGTGAATTTTGGCCAGATTGAGCAGGAGAGGCTGTGTACGTTGGAAGTTTTAGTAGGCTAAACAAGTTCAGAGCCCAAGTGTTTGTGGTTCGTTTGAGAGGTTACCAGTGGGAGATGAGGACCAGCAAGAGCTTTCAGGGCTGGCACCTTTAGTGTAGGAGCAATCGCTGGACGTTCGCAATGTCGGTGTTGAGCTCTGGCCAGATTGAGCAGGAGAGGCTGTGTACGTTGGAAGTTTTAGTAGGCTAAACAAGTTCAGAGCCCAAGTGTTTGTGGTTCGTTTGAGAGGTTACCAGCGGGAGATGAGGAGCAGCAAGAGCTTTCACGGCTGGCACCTTTAGCGTAGGAGCAATCCTTGGACGTTCGCAATGTCGGTGTTGAGCTCTGGCCAGATTGAGCAGGAGAGGCTGTGTACGTTGGAAGTTTTAGTAGGCTAAACAAGTTCAGAGCCCAAGTGTTTGTGGTTCGTTTGAGAGGTTACCAGTGGGAGATGAGGACCAGCAAGAGCTTTCAGGGCTGGCACCTTTAGTGTAGGAGCAATCCCTGGACGTTCGCAATTTCGTTGGTGAATTTTGGCCAGATTGAGCAGGAGAGGTTGTGTACGTTGGAAGTTTTAGTAGGCTAAACAAGTTCAGAGCCCAAGTGTTTGTGGTTCGTTTGAGAGGTTACCAGTGGGAGATGAGGACCAGCAAGAGCTTTCAGGGCTGGCACCTTTAGTGTAGGAGCAATCCCTGGACATTCACAATTTCGGTGTTGATTTTTGGCCGGATTGAGCAGGAGAGGCTGTGTACGTTGGAAGTTTTAGTAGGCGAAACAAGTTCAGAGCCCAAGTGTTTGTGGTCCGTTTGAGAGGTTACCAGTGGGAGATGAGGACCAGCAAGAGCTTTCAGGGCTGGCACCTTTAGTGTAGGAGCAATTGCTGGACGTTCGCAATTTCGGAGTTGAGCTCTGGCCAGATTGAGCAGGAGAGGCTGTGTACGTTGGAAGTTTTAGTAGGCTAAACAAGTTCAGAGCCCAAGTGTTTGTGGTTCGTTTGAGAGGTTACCAGTGGGAGATGAGGACCAGCAAGAGCTTTCAGGGCTGGCACCTTTAGTGTAGGAGCAATCGCTGGACGTTCGCAATGTCGGTGTTGAGCTCTGGCCAGGTTGAGCAGGAGAGGCTGTGTACGTTGGAAGTTTTAGTAGGCTAAACAAGTTCAGAGCCCAAGTGTTTGTGGTTCGTTTGAGAGGTTACCAGTGGGAGATGAGGACCAGCAAGAGCTTTCAGGGCTGGCACCTTTAGTGTAGGAGCAATCCTTGGACGTTCGCAATTTCGGTGTTGAGCTCTGGCCAGATTGAGCAGGAGAGGCTGTGTACGTTGGAAGTTTTAGTAGGCTAAACAAGTTCAGAGCCCAAGTGTTTGTGGTTCGTTTGAGAGGTTACCAGTGGGAGATGAGGACCAGCAAGAGCTTTCAGGGCTGGCACCTTTAGTGTAGGAGCAATCCCTGGACGTTCGCAATTTCGGTGTTGAGCTCTGGCCAGATTGAGCAGGAGAGGCTGTGTACGTTGGAAGTTTTAGTAGGCTAAACAAGTTCAGAGCCCAAGTGTTTGTGGTTCGTTTGAGAGGTTACCAGTGGGAGATGAGGACCAGCAAGAGCTTTCAGGGCTGGCACCTTTAGTGTAGGAGTAATCCCTGGACGTTCGCAATTTCGGTGTTGAGCTCTGGCCAGATTGAGCAGGAGAGGCTGTGTACGTTGGAAGTTTTAGTAGGCTAAACAAGTTCAGAGCCCAAGTGTTTGTGGTTCGTTTGAGAGGTTACCAGTGGGAGATGAGGACCAGCAAGAGCTTTCAGGGCTGGCACCTTTAGTGTAGGAGCAATCGCTGGACATTCGCAATGTCGGTGTGGAGCTCTGGCCAGATTGAGCAGGAGAGGCTGTGTACGTTGGAAGTTTTAGTAGGCTAAACAAGTTCAGAGCCCAAGTGTTTGTGGTTCGTTTGAGAGGTTACCAGTGGGAGATGAGGACCAGCAAGAGCTTTCAGGGCTGGCACCTTTAGTGTAGGAGCAATCCCTGGACGTTCGCAATTTCGGTGTTGAGCTCTGGCCAGATTGAGCAGGAGAGGCTGTGTACGTTGGAAGTTTTAGTAGGCTAAACAAGTTCAGAGCCCAAGTGTTTGTGGTTCGTTTGAGAGGTTACCAGTGGGAGATGAGGACCAGCAAGAGCTTTCAGGGCTGGCACCTTTAGTGTAGGAGCAATCCCTGGACGTTCGCAATTTCGGTGTTGAGCTCTGGCCAGATTGAGCAGGAGAGGCTGTGTACGTTGGAAGTTTTAGTAGGCTAAACAAGTTCAGAGCCCAAGTGTTTGTGGTTCGTTTGAGAGGTTACCAGTGGGAGATGAGGACCAGCAAGAGCTTTCAGGGCTGGCACCTTTAGTGTAGGAGCAATCCTTGGACGTTCGCAATTTCGGTGTTGAGCTCTGGCCAGATTGAGCAGGAGAGGCTGTGTACGTTGGAAGTTTTAGTAGGCTAAACAAGTTCAGAGCCCAAGTGTTTGTGGTTCGTTTGAGAGGTTACCAGTGGGAGATGAGGACCAGCAAGAGCTTTCAGGGCTGGCACCTTTAGCGTAGGAGCAATCCCTGGACGTTCGCAATTTCGGAGTTGAGCTCTGGCCAGATTGAGCAGGAGAGGCTGTGTACGTTGGAAGTTTTAGTAGGCTAAACAAGTTCAGAGCCCAAGTGTTTGTGGTTCGTTTGAGAGGTTACCAGTGGGAGATGAGGACCAGCAAGAGCTTTCAGGGCTGGCACCTTTAGTGTAGGAGCAATCCTTGGACGTTCGCAATTTCGGTGTTGAGCTCTGGCCGGATTGAGCAGGAGAGGCTGTGTACGTTGGAAGTTTTAGTAGGCTAAACAAGTTCAGAGCCCAAGTGTTTGTGGTTCGTTTGAGAGGTTACCAGTGGGAGATGAGGACCAGCAAGAGCTTTCAGGGCTGGCACCTTTAGTGTAGGAGCAATCGCTGGACGTTCGCAATTTCGTTGGTGAATTTTGGCCAGATTGAGCAGGAGAGGCTGTGTACGTTGGAAGTTTTAGTAGGCTAAACAAGTTCAGAGCCCAAGTGTTTGTGGTTCGTTTGAGAGGTTACCAGTGGGAGATGAGGACCAGCAAGAGCTTTCAGGGCTGGCACCTTTAGTGTAGGAGCAATCGCTGGACGTTCGCAATGTCGGTGTTGAGCTCTGGCCAGATTGAGCAGGAGAGGCTGTGTACGTTGGAAGTTTTAGTAGGCTAAACAAGTTCAGAGCCCAAGTGTTTGTGGTTCGTTTGAGAGGTTACCAGCGGGAGATGAGGACCAGCAAGAGCTTTCACGGCTGGCACCTTTAGCGTAGGAGCAATCCTTGGACGTTCGCAATGTCGGTGTTGAGCTCTGGCCAGATTGAGCAGGAGAGGCTGTGTACGTTGGAAGTTTTAGTAGGCTAAACAAGTTCAGAGCCCAAGTGTTTGTGGTTCGTTTGAGAGGTTACCAGTGGGAGATGAGGACCAGCAAGAGCTTTCAGGGCTGGCACCTTTAGTGTAGGAGCAATCCCTGGACGTTCGCAATTTCGTTGGTGAATTTTGGCCAGATTGAGCAGGAGAGGTTGTGTACGTTGGAAGTTTTAGTAGGCTAAACAAGTTCAGAGCCCAAGTGTTTGTGGTTCGTTTGAGAGGTTACCAGTGGGAGATGAGGACCAGCAAGAGCTTTCAGGGCTGGCACCTTTAGTGTAGGAGCAATCCCTGGACATTCACAATTTCGGTGTTGATTTTTGGCCGGATTGAGCAGGAGAGGCTGTGTACGTTGGAAGTTTTAGTAGGCGAAACAAGTTCAGAGCCCAAGTGTTTGTGGTCCGTTTGAGAGGTTACCAGTGGGAGATGAGGACCAGCAAGAGCTTTCAGGGCTGGCACCTTTAGTGTAGGAGCAATTGCTGGACGTTCGCAATTTCGGAGTTGAGCTCTGGCCAGATTGAGCAGGAGAGGCTGTGTACGTTGGAAGTTTTAGTACGCTAAACAAGTTCAGAGCCCAAGTGTTTGTGGTTCGTTTGAGAGGTTACCAGTGGGAGATGAGGACCAGCAAGAGCTTTCAGGGCTGGCACCTTTAGTGTAGGAGCAATCGCTGGACGTTCGCAATGTCGGCGTGGAGCTCTGGCCAGGTTGAGCAGGAGAGGCTGTGTACGTTGGAAGTTTTAGTAGGCTAAACAAGTTCAGAGCCCAAGTGTTTGTGGTTCGTTTGAGAGGTTACCAGTGGGAGATGAGGACCAGCAAGAGCTTTCAGGGCCGGCACCTTTAGTGTAGGAGCAATCCTTGGACGTTCGCAATTTCGGTGTTGAGCTCTGGCCAGATTGAGCAGGAGAGGCTGTGTACGTTGGAAGTTTTAGTAGGCTAAACAAGTTCAGAGCCCAAGTGTTTGTGGTTCGTTTGAGAGGTTACCAGTGGGAGATGAGGACCAGCAACAGCTTTCAGGGCTGGCACCTTTAGCGTAGGAGCAATCCCTGGACGTTCGCAATTTCGGTGTTGAGCTCTAGCCAGATTGAGCAGGAGAGGCTGTGTACGTTGGAAGTTTTAGTAGGCTAAACAAGTTCAGAGCCCAAGTGTTTGTGGTTCGTTTGAGAGGTTACCAGTGGGAGATGAGGACCAGCAAGAGCTTTCAGGGCTGGCACCTTTAGTGTAGGAGCAATCCTTGGACGTTCGCAATTTCGGTGTTGAGCTCTGGCCGGATTGAGCAGGAGAGGCTGTGTACGTTGGAAGTTTTAGTAGGCTAAACAAGTTCAGAGCCCAAGTGTTTGTGGTTCGTTTGAGAGGTTACCAGTGGGAGATGAGGACCAGCAAGAGCTTTCAGGGCTGGCACCTTTAGTGTAGGAGCAATCCCTGGACGTTCGCAATTTCGGAGTTGAGCTCTGGCCAGATTGAGTAGGAGACGCTGTGTACATTGGAAGTTTTAGTAGGCTAAACAAGTTCAGAGCCCAAGTGTTTGTGGTTCGTTTGAGAGGTTACCAGTGGGAGATGAGGACCAGCAAGAGCTTTCAGGGCTGGCACCTTTAGTGTAGGAGCAATCCTTGGACGTTCGCAATTTCATTGTTGAATTTTGGCCAGATTGAGCAGGAGAGGCTGTGTACGTTGGAAGTTTTAGTAGGCTAAACAAGTTCAGAGCCCAAGTGTTTGTGGTTCGTTTGAGAGGTTACCAGTGGGAGATGAGGACCAGCAAGAGCTTTCAGGGCTGGCACCTTTAGTGTAGGAGCAATCGCTGGACGTTCGCAATGTCGGTGTTGAGCTCTGGCCAGATTGAGCAGGAGAGGCTGTGTACGTTGGAAGTTTTAGTAGACTAAACAAGTTCAGAGCCCAAGTGTTTGTGGTTCGTTTGAGAGGTTACCAGCGGGAGATGAGGACCAGCAAGAGCTTTCACGGCTGGCACCTTTAGTGTAGGAGCAATCGCTGGACGTTCGCAATGTCGGTGTTGAGCTCTGGCCAGATTGAGCAGGAGAGGCTGTGTACGTTGGAAGTTTTAGTAGGCTAAACAAGTTCAGAGCCCAAGTGTTTGTGGTTCGTTTGAGAGGTTACCAGTGGGAGATGAGGACCAGCAAGAGCTTTCAGGGCTGGCACCTTTAGTGTAGGAGCAATCGCTGGACGTTCGCAATTTCGTTGGTGAATTTTGCCAGATTGAGCAGGAGAGGCTGTGTACGTTGGAAGTTTTAGTAGGCTAAACAAGTTCAGAGCCCAAGTGTTTGTGGTTCGTTTGAGAGGTTACCAGTGGGAGATGAGGACCAGCAAGAGCTTTCAGGGCTGGCACCTTTAGTGTAGGAGCAATCGCTGGACGTTCGCAATGTCGGTGTTGAGCTCTGGCCAGATTGAGCAGGAGAGGCTGTGTACGTTGGAAGTTTTAGTAGGCGAAACAAGTTCAGAGCCCAAGTGTTTGTGGTCCGTTTGAGAGGTTACCAGTGGGAGATGAGGACCAGCAAGAGCTTTCAGGGCTGGCACCTTTAGTGTAGGAGCAATTGCTGGACGTTCGCAATTTCGGTGTTGAGCTCTGGCCAGATTGAGCAGGAGAGGCTGTGTACGTTGGAAGTTTTAGTAGGCTAAACAAGTTCAGAGCCCAAGTGTTTGTGGTTCGCTTGAGAGGTTACCAGTGGGACATGAGGACCAGCAAGAGCTTTCAGGGCTGGCACCTTTAGTGTAGGAGCAATCCTTGGACGTTTGCAATGTCGGTGTTGAGCTCTGGCCAGATTGAGCAGGAGAGGCTGTGTACGTTGGAAGTTTTAGTAGGCTAAACAAGTTCAGAGCCCAAGTGTTTGTGGTTCGTTTGAGAGGTTACCAGTGGGAGATGAGGACCAGCAAGAGCTTTCAGGGCTGGCACCTTTAGTGTAGGAGCAATCCCTGGACGTTCGCAATTTCGGAGTTGAGCTCTGGCCAGATTGAGCAGGAGAGGCTGTGTACGTTGGAAGTTTTAGTAGGCTAAACAAGTTCAGAGCCCAAGTGTTTGTGGTTCGTTTGAGAGGTTACCAGTGGGAGATGAGGACCAGCAAGAGCTTTCAGGGCTGGCACCTTTAGTGTAGGAGCAATCGCTGGACGTTCGCAATGTCGGTGTTGAGCTCTGGCCAGATTGAGCAGGAGAGGCTGTGTACGTTGGAAGTTTTAGTAGGCTAAACAAGTTCAGAGCCCAAGTGTTTGTGGTTCGTTTGAGAGGTTACCAGTGGGAGATGAGGACCAGCAAGAGCTTTCAGGGCTGGCACCTTTAGTGTAGGAGCAATCGCTGGACGTTCGCAATGTCGGTGTTGAGCTCTGGCCAGATTGAGCAGGAGAGGCTGTGTACGTTGGAAGTTTTAGTAGGCTAAACAAGTTCAGAGCCCAAGTGTTTGTGGTTCGTTTGAGAGGTTACCAGTGGGAGATGAGGACCAGCAAGAGCTTTCAGGGCTGGCACCTTTAGTGTAGGAGCAATCCCTGGACATTCACAATTTCGGTGTTGAATTTTGGCCGGATTGAGCAGGAGAGGCTGTGTACGTTGGAAGTTTTAGTAGGCGAAACAAGTTCAGAGCCCAAGTGTTTGTGGTCCATTTGAGAGGTTACCAGTGGGAGATGAGGAGCAGCAAGAGCTTTCAGGGCTGGCACCTTTAGTGTAGGAGCAATCCCTGGACATTCACAATTTCGGTGTTGAATTTTGGCCGGATTGAGCAGGAGAGGCTGTGTACGTTGGAAGTTTTAGTAGGCGAAACAAGTTCAGAGCCCAAGTGTTTGTGGTCCGTTTGAGAGGTTACCAGTGGGAGATGAGGACCAGCAAGAGCTTTCAGGGCTGGCACCTTTAGTGTAGGAGCAATTGCTGGACGTTCGCAATTTCGGTGTTGAGCTCTGGCCAGATTGAGCAGGAGAGGCTGTGTACGTTGGAAGTTTTAGTAGGCTAAACAAGTTCAGAGCCCAAGTGTTTGTGGTTCGTTTGAGAGGTTACCAGTGGGAGATGAGGACCAGCAAGAGCTTTCAGGGCTGGCACCTTTAGTGTAGGAGCAATCCTTGGACGTTTGCAATGTCGGTGTTGAGCTCTGGCCAGATTGAGCAGGAGAGGCTGTGTACGTTGGAAGTTTTAGTAGGCTAAACAAGTTCAGAGCCCAAGTGTTTGTGGTTCGTTTGAGAGGTTACCAGTGGGAGATGAGGACCAGCAAGAGCTTTCAGGGCTGGCACCTTTAGTGTAGGAGCAATCCCTGGACGTTCGCAATTTCGGAGTTGAGCTCTGGCCAGATTGAGCAGGAGAGGCTGTGTACGTTGGAAGTTTTAGTAGGCTAAACAAGTTCAGAGCCCAAGTGTTTGTGGTTCGTTTGAGAGGTTACCAGTGGGAGATGAGGACCAGCAAGAGCTTTCAGGGCTGGCACCTTTAGTGTAGGAGCAATCGCTGGACGTTCGCAATTTCGGTGTTGAGCTCTGGCCAGATTGAGCAGGAGAGGCTGTGTACGTTGGAAGTTTTAGTAGGCTAAACAAGTTCAGAGCCCAAGTGTTTGTGGTTCGTTTGAGAGGTTACCAGTGGGAGATGAGGACCAGCAAGAGCTTTCAGGGCTGGCACCTTTAGTGTAGGAGCAATCCCTGGACGTTCGCAATGTCGGTGTTGAGCTCTGGCCAGATTGAGCAGGAGAGGCTGTGTACGTTGGAAGTTTTAGTAGGCTAAACAAGTTCAGAGCCCAAGTGTTTGTGGTTCGTTTGAGAGGTTACCAGTGGGAGATGAGGACCAGCAAGAGCTTTCAGGGACGGCACCTTTAGTGTAGGAGCAATCCCTGGACGTTCGCAATGTCGGTGTTGAGCTCTGGCCAGATTGAGCAGGAGAGGCTGTGTACGTTGGAAGTTTTAGTAGGCTAAACAAGTTCAGAGCCCAAGTGTTTGTGGTTCGTTTGAGAGGTTACCAGTGGGAGATGAGGACCAGCAAGAGCTTTCAGGGCTGGCACCTTTAGTGTAGGAGCAATCCTTGGACGTTCGCAATGTCGGTGTTGAGCTCTGGCCAGATTGAGCAGGAGAGGCTGTGTATGTTGGAAGTTTTAGTAGGCTAAACAAGTTCAGAGGCCAAGTGTTTGTGGTTCGTTTGAGAGGTTACCAGTGGGAGATGAGGACCAGCAAGAGCTTTCAGGGCTGGCACCTTTAGTGTAGGAGCAATCCCTGGACGTTCGCAATTTCGTTGGTGAATTTTGGCCAGATTGAGCAGGAGAGGCTGTGTACGTTGGAAGTTTTAGTAGGCTAAACAAGTTCAGAGCCCAAGTGTTTGTGGTTCGTTTGAGAGGTTACCAGTGGGAGATGAGGACCAGCAAGAGCTTTCAGGGCTGGCACCTTTAGTGTAGGAGCAATCGCTGGACGTTCGCAATGTCGGTGTTGAGCTCTGGCCAGATTGAGCAGGAGAGGCTGTGTACGTTGGAAGTTTTAGTAGGCTAAACAAGTTCAGAGCCCAAGTGTTTGTGGTTCGTTTGAGAGGTTACCAGTGGGAGATGAGGACCAGCAAGAGCTTTCAGGGCTGGCACCTTTAGTGTAGGAGCAATCCCTGGACATTCACAATTTCGGTGTTGAATTTTGGCCGGATTGAGCAGGAGAGGCTGTGTACGTTGGAAGTTTTAGTAGGTGAAACAAGTTCAGAGCCCAAGTGTTTGTGGTCCATTTGAGAGGTTACCAGTGGGAGATGAGGAGCAGCAAGAGCTTTCAGGGCTGGCACCTTTAGTGTAGGAACAATCCCTGGACGTTCGCAATTTCGGTGTGGAGCTCTGGCCAGATTGAGCAGGAAAGGCTGTGTACGTTGGAAGTTTTAGTAGGCTAAACAAGTTCAGAGGCCAAGTGTTTGTGGTTCGTTTGAGAGGTTACCAGTGGGAGATGAGGACCAGCAAGAGCTTTCAGGGCCGGCACCTTTCGTGTAGGAGCAATCCTTGGACGTTCGCAATTTCGGTGTTGAGCTCTGGCCAGATTGAGCAGGAGAGGCTGTGTACGTTGGAAGTTTTAGTAGGCTAAACAAGTT
The DNA here is from genome assembly GCF_030936135.1 of Gavia stellata. Taxonomy (NCBI): domain Eukaryota; kingdom Metazoa; phylum Chordata; class Aves; order Gaviiformes; family Gaviidae; genus Gavia; species Gavia stellata. The sequence goes on from NW_026776956.1 coordinate 25,161, forward strand.
CAGAGCCCAAGTGTTTGTGGTTCGTTTGAGAGGTTACCAGTGGGAGATGAGGACCAGCAAGAGCTTTCAGGGCTGGCACCTTTAGTGTAGGAGCAATCCCTGGACGTTCGCAATTTCGGTGTTGAGCTCTGGCCAGATTGAGCAGGAGAGGCTGTGTACGTTGGAAGTTTTAGTAGGCTAAACAAGTTCAGAGCCCAAGTGTTTGTGGTTCGTTTGAGAGGTTACCAGTGGGAGATGAGGACCAGCAAGAGCTTTCAGGGCTGGCACCTTTAGTGTAGGAGCAATCGCTGGACGTTGGCAATGTCGGTGTTGAGCTCTGGCCAGATTGAGCAGGAGAGGCTGTGTACGTTGGAAGTTTTAGTAGGCTAAACAAGTTCAGAGCCCAAGTGTTTGTGGTTCGTTTGAGAGGTTACCAGTGGGAGATGAGGACCAGCAAGAGCTTTCAGGGCTGGCACCTTTAGTGTAGGAGCAATCCTTGGACGTTCGCAATTTCGGTGTTGAGCTCTGGCCGGATTGAGCAGGAGAGGCTGTGTACGTTGGAAGTTTTAGTAGGCTAAACAAGTTCAGAGCCCAAGTGTTTGTGGTTCGTTTGAGAGGTTACCAGTGGGAGATGAGGACCAGCAAGAGCTTTCAGGGCTGGCACCTTTAGTGTAGGAGCAATCCCTGGACGTTCGCAATTTCGGAGTTGAGCTCTGGCCAGATTGAGCAGGAGAGGCTGTGTACATTGGAAGTTTTAGTAGGCTAAACAAGTTCAGAGCCCAAGTGTTTGTGGTTCGTTTGAGAGGTTACCAGTGGGAGATGAGGACCAGCAAGAGCTTTCAGGGCTGGCACCTTTAGTGTAGGAGCAATCCCTGGACGTTCGCAATTTCATTGTTGAATTTTGGCCAGATTGAGCAGGAGAGGCTGTGTACGTTGGAAGTTTTAGTAGGCTAAACAAGTTCAGAGCCCAAGTGTTTGTGGTTCGTTTGAGAGGTTACCAGTGGGAGATGAGGACCAGCAAGAGCTTTCAGGGCTGGCACCTTTAGTGTAGGAGCAATCGCTGGACGTTCGCAATGTCGGTGTTGAGCTCTGGCCAGATTGAGCAGGAGAGGCTGTGTACGTTGGAAGTTTTAGTAGACTAAACAAGTTCAGAGCCCAAGTGTTTGTGGTTCGTTTGAGAGGTTACCAGCGGGAGATGAGGACCAGCAAGAGCTTTCAGGGCTGGCACCTTTAGTGTAGGAGCAATCCCTGGACGTTCGCAATGTCGGTGTTGAGCTCTGGCCAGATTGAGCAGGAGAGGCTGTGTACGTTGGAAGTTTTAGTAGGCTAAACAAGTTCAGAGCCCAAGTGTTTGTGGTTCGTTTGAGAGGTTACCAGTGGGAGATGAGGACCAGCAAGAGCTTTCAGGGCTGGCACCTTTAGTGTAGGAGCAATCCCTGGACGTTCGCAATTTCGTTGGTGAATTTGGCCAGATAGAGCAGGAGAGGCTGTGTACGTTGGAAGTTTTAGTAGGCTAAACAAGTTCAGAGCCCAAGTGTTTGTGGTTCGTTTGAGAGGTTACCAGTGGGAGATGAGGACCAGCAAGAGCTTTCAGGGCTGGCACCTTTAGTGTAGGAGCAATCCCTGGACATTCACAATTTCGGTGTTGAATTTTGGCCGGATTGAGCAGGAGAGGCTGTGTACGTTGGAAGTTTTAGTAGGCGAAACAAGTTCAGAGCCCAAGTGTTTGTGGTCCGTTTGAGAGGTTACCAGGGGGAGATGAGGACCAGCAAGAGCTTTCAGGGCTGGCACCTTTAGTGTAGGAGCAATTGCTGGACGTTCGCAATTTCGGAGTTGAGCTCTGGCCAGATTGAGCAGGAGAGGCTGTGTACGTTGGAAGTTTTAGTAGGCTAAACAAGTTCAGAGCCCAAGTGTTTGTGGTTCGCTTGAGAGGTTACCAGTGGGACATGAGGACCAGCAAGAGCTTTCAGGGCTGGCACCTTTAGTGTAGGAGCAATCCTTGGACGTTGCAATGTCGGTGTTGAGCTCTGGCCAGATTGAGCAGGAGAGGCTGTGTACGTTGGAAGTTTTAGTAGGCTAAACAAGTTCAGAGCCCAAGTGTTTGTGGTTCGTTTGAGAGGTTACCAGTGGGAGATGAGGACCAGCAAGAGCTTTCAGGGCTGGCACCTTTAGTGTAGGAGCAATCCCTGGACGTTCGCAATTTCGGAGTTGAGCTCTGGCCAGATTGAGCAGGAGAGGCTGTGTACGTTGGAAGTTTTAGTAGGCTAAACAAGTTCAGAGCCCAAGTGTTTGTGGTTCGTTTGAGAGGTTACCAGTGGGAGATGAGGACCAGCAAGAGCTTTCAGGGCTGGCACCTTTAGTGTAGGAGCAATCGCTGGACGTTCGCAATGTCGGTGTTGAGCTCTGGCCAGATTGAGCAGGAGAGGCTGTGTACGTTGGAAGTTTTAGAAGGCTAAACAAGTTCAGAGCCCAAGTGTTTGTGGTTCGTTTGAGAGGTTACCAGTGGGAGATGAGGACCAGCAAGAGCTTTCAGGGCTGGCACCTTTAGTGTAGGAGCAATCGCTGGACGTTCGCAATGTCGGTGTTGAGCTCTGGCTAGATTGAGCAGGAGAGGCTGTGTACGTTGGAAGTTTTAGTAGGCTAAACAAGTTCAGAGCCCAAGTGTTTGTGGTTCGTTTGAGAGGTTACCAGTGGGAGATGAGGACCAGCAAGAGCTTTCAGGGCCGGCACCTTTAGTGTAGGAGCAATCCCTGGACGTTCGCAATTTCGGTGTTGAGCTCTGGCCAGATTGAGCAGGAGAGGCTGTGTACGTTGGAAGTTTTAGTAGGCTAAACAAGTTCAGAGCCCAAGTGTTTGTGGTTCGTTTGAGAGGTTACCAGTGGGAGATGAGGACCAGCAAGAGCTTTCAGGGACGGCACCTTTAGTGTAGGAGCAATCCCTGGACGTTCGCAATGTCGGTGTTGAGCTCTGGCCAGATTGAGCAGGAGAGGCTGTGTACGTTGGAAGTTTTAGTAGGCTAAACAAGTTCAGAGCCCAAGTGTTTGTGGTTCGTTTGAGAGGTTACCAGTGGGAGATGAGGACCAGCAAGAGCTTTCAGGGACGGCACCTTTAGTGTAGGAGCAATCCTTGGACGTTCGCAATTTCGTTGGTGAATTTTGGCCAGATTGAGCAGGAGAGGCTGTGTACGTTGGAAGTTTTAGTAGGCTAAACAAGTTCAGAGCCCAAGTGTTTGTGGTTCGTTTGAGAGGTTACCAGTGGGAGATGAGGACCAGCAAGAGCTTTCAGGGCTGGCACCTTTAGTGTAGGAGCAATCCCTGGACATTCACAATTTCGGTGTTGAATTCTGGCCGGATTGAGCAGGAGAGGCTGTGTACGTTGGAAGTTTTAGTAGGCGAAACAAGTTCAGAGCCCAAGTGTTTGTGGTCCATTTGAGAGGTTACCAGTGGGAGATGAGGAGCAGCAAGAGCTTTCAGGGCTGGCACCTTTAGTGTAGGAACAATCCCTGGACGTTCGCAATTTCGGTGTTGAGCTCTGGCCAGATTGAGCAGGAGAGGCTGTGTACGTTGGAAGTTTTAGTAGGCTAAACAAGTTCAGAGCCCAAGTGTTTGTGGTTCGCTTGAGAGGTTACCAGTGGGAGATGAGGACCAGCAAGAGCTTTCAGGGCTGGCACCTTTAGTGTAGGAGCAATCCTTGGACGTTCGCAATTTCGGTGTTGAGCTCTGGCCAGATTGAGCAGGAGAGGCTGTGTACGTTGGAAGTTTTAGTAGGCTAAACAAGTTCAGAGCCCAAGTGTTTGTGGTTCGTTTGAGAGGTTACCAGCGGGAGATGAGGACCAGCAAGAGCTTTCAGGGCTGGCACCTTTAGTGTAGGAGCAATCGCTGGACGTTCGCAATTTCGGTGTTGAGCTCTGGCCAGATTGAGCAGGAGAGGCTGTGTACGTTGGAAGTTTTAGTAGGCTAAACAAGTTCAGAGCCCAAGTGTTTGTGGTTCGTTTGAGAGGTTACCAGTGGGAGATGAGGACCAGCAAGAGCTTTCAGGGCTGGCACCTTTAGTGTAGGAGCAATCCCTGGACGTTCGCAATTTCGGTGTTGAGCTCTGGCCAGATTGAGCAGGAGAGGCTGTGTACGTTGGAAGTTTTAGTAGGCTAAACAAGTTCAGAGCCCAAGTGTTTGTGGTTCGTTTGAGAGGTTACCAGTGGGAGATGAGGACCAGCAAGAGCTTTCAGGGCTGGCACCTTTAGTGTAGGAACAATCCCTGGACGTTCGCAATTTCGGTGTTGAGCTCTGGCCAGATTGAGCAGGAGAGGCTGTGTACGTTGGAAGTTTTAGTAGGCTAAACAAGTTCAGAGCCCAAGTGTTTGTGGTTCGTTTGAGAGGTTACCAGTGGGAGATGAGGACCAGCAAGAGCTTTCAGGGCTGGCACCTTTAGTGTAGGAGCAATCGCTGGACGTTCGCAATGTCGGTGTTGAGCTCTGGCCAGATTGAGCAGGAGAGGCTGTGTACGTTGGAAGTTTTAGTAGGCTAAACAAGTTCAGAGCCCAAGTGTTTGTGGTTCGTTTGAGAGGTTACCAGTGGGAGATGAGGACCAGCAAGAGCTTTCAGGGCTGGCACCTTTAGTGTAGGAGCAATCGCTGGACGTTCGCAATGTCGGTGTTGAGCTCTGGCCAGATTGAGCAGGAGAGGCTGTGTACGTTGGAAGTTTTAGTAGGCTAAACAAGTTCAGAGCCCAAGTGTTTGTGGTTCGTTTGAGAGGTTACCAGTGGGAGATGAGGACCAGCAAGAGCTTTCAGGGCTGGCACCTTTAGTGTAGGAGCAATCGCTGGACGTTCGCAATGTCGGTGTTGAGCTCTGGCCAGATTGAGCAGGAGAGGCTGTGTACGTTGGAAGTTTTAGTAGGCTAAACAAGTTCAGAGCCCAAGTGTTTGTGGTTCGTTTGAGAGGTTACCAGTGGGAGATGAGGACCAGCAAGAGCTTTCAGGGCTGGCACCTTTAGTGTAGGAGCAATCCTTGGACGTTCGCAATGTCGGTGTTGAGCTCTGGCCAGATTGAGCAGGAGAGGCTGTGTACGTTGGAAGTTTTAGTAGGCTAAACAAGTTCAGAGCCCAAGTGTTTGTGGTTCGTTTGAGAGGTTACCAGTGGGAGATGAGGACCAGCAAGAGCTTTCAGGGCTGGCACCTTTAGTGTAGGAGCAATCCCTGGACGTTCGCAATTTCGGTGTTGAGCTCTGGCCAGATTGAGCAGGAGAGGCTGTGTACGTTGGAAGTTTTAGTAGGCTAAACAAGTTCAGAGCCCAAGTGTTTGTGGTTCGTTTGAGAGGTTACCAGTGGGAGATGAGGACCAGCAAGAGCTTTCAGGGCTGGCACCTTTAGTGTAGGAGCAATCGCTGGACGTTCGCAATTTCGGTGTTGAGCTCTGGCCAGATTGAGCAGGAGAGGCTGTGTACGTTGGAAGTTTTAGTAGGCTAAACAAGTTCAGAGCCCAAGTGTTTGTGGTTCGTTTGAGAGGTTACCAGTGGGAGATGAGGACCAGCAAGAGCTTTCAGGGCTGGAACCTTTAGTGTAGGAGCAATCGCTGGACGTTCGCAATGTCGGTGTTGAGCTCTGGCCAGATTGAGCAGGAGAGGCTGTGTACGTTGGAAGTTTTAGTAGGCTAAACAAGTTCAGAGCCCAAGTGTTTGTGGTTCGTTTGAGAGGTTACCAGTGGGAGATGAGGACCAGCAAGAGCTTTCAGGGCTGGCACCTTTAGTGTAGGAGCAATCCCTGGACGTTCGCAATTTCGTTGGTGAATTTTGGCCAGATTGAGCAGGAGAGGCTGTGTACGTTGGAAGTTTTAGTAGGCTAAACAAGTTCAGAGCCCAAGTGTTTGTGGTTCGTTTGAGAGGTTACCAGTGGGAGATGAGGACCAGCAAGAGCTTTCAGGGCTGGCACCTTTAGTGTAGGAGCAATCCTTGGACGTTCGCAATGTCGGTGTTGAGCTCTGGCCAGATTGAGCAGGAGAGGCTGTGTACGTTGGAAGTTTTAGTAGGCTAAACAAGTTCAGAGCCCAAGTGTTTGTGGTTCGTTTGAGAGCTTACCAGTGGGAGATGAGGACCAGCAAGAGCTTTCAGGGCTGGCACCTTTAGTGTAGGAACAATCCCTGGACGTTCGCAATTTCGGTGTTGAGCTCTGGCCAGATTGAGCAGGAGAGGCTGTGTACGTTGGAAGTTTTAGTAGGCTAAACAAGTTCAGAGCCCAAGTGTTTGTGGTTCGTTTGAGAGGTTACCAGTGGGAGATGAGGACCAGCAAGAGCTTTCAGGGCCGGCACCTTTAGTGTAGGAGCAATCGCTGGACGTTTCGCAATGTCGGTGTTGAGCTCTGGCCAGATTGAGCAGGAGAGGCTGTGTACGTTGGAAGTTTTAGTAGGCTAAACAAGTTCAGAGCCCAAGTGTTTGTGGTTCGTTTGAGAGGTTACCAGTGGGAGATGAGGACCAGCAAGAGCTTTCAGGGCTGGCACCTTTAGTGTAGGAGCAATCCCTGGACGTTCGCAATGTCGGTGTTGAGCTCTGGCCAGATTGAGCAGGAGAGGCTGTGTACGTTGGAAGTTTTAGTAGGCTAAACAAGTTCAGAGCCCAAGTGTTTGTGGTTCGTTTGAGAGGTTACCAGTGGGAGATGAGGACCAGCAAGAGCTTTCAGGGCTGGCACCTTTAGTGTAGGAGCAATCGCTGGACGTTCGCAATTTCGGTGTTGAGCTCTGGCCAGATTGAGCAGGAGAGGCTGTGTACGTTGGAAGTTTTAGTAGGCTAAACAAGTTCAGAGCCCAAGTGTTTGTGGTTCGTTTGAGAGGTTACCAGTGGGAGATGAGGACCAGCAAGAGCTTTCAGGGCTGGCACCTTTAGTGTAGGAGCAATCCTTGGACGTTCGCAATGTCGGTGTTGAGCTCTGGCCAGATTGAGCAGGAGAGGCTGTGTACGTTGGAAGTTTTAGTAGGCTAAACAAGTTCAGAGCCCAAGTGTTTGTGGTTCGTTTGAGAGGTTACCAGTGGGAGATGAGGACCAGCAAGAGCTTTCAGGGCTGGCACCTTTAGTGTAGGAGCAATCGCTGGACGTTCGCAATTTCGGTGTTGAGCTCTGGCCAGATTGAGCAGGAGAGGCTGTGTACGTTGGAAGTTTTAGTAGGCTAAACAAGTTCAGAGCCCAAGTGTTTGTGGTTCGTTTGAGAGGTTACCAGTGGGAGATGAGGACCAGCAAGAGCTTTCAGGGCTGGCACCTTTAGTGTAGGAGCAATCGCTGGACGTTCGCAATTTCGGTGTTGAGCTCTGGCCAGATTGAGCAGGAGAGGCTGTGTACGTTGGAAGTTTTAGTAGGCTAAACAAGTTCAGAGCCCAAGTGTTTGTGGTTCGTTTGAGAGGTTACCAGTGGGAGATGAGGACCAGCAAGAGCCTTCAGGGCTGGCACCTTTAGTGTAGGAGCAATCGCTGGACGTTCGCAATTTCGGTGTTGAGCTCTGGCCAGATTGAGCAGGAGAGGCTGTGTACGTTGGAAGTTTTAGTAGGCTAAACAAGTTCAGAGCCCAAGTGTTTGTGGTTCGTTTGAGAGGTTACCAGTGGGAGATGAGGACCAGCAAGAGCTTTCAGGGCTGGCACCTTTAGTGTAGGAGCAATCCTTGGACGTTCGCAATGTCGGTGTTGAGCTCTGGCCAGATTGAGCAGGAGAGGCTGTGTACGTTGGAAGTTTTAGTAGGCTAAACAAGTTCAGAGCCCAAGTGTTTGTGGTTCGTTTGAGAGGTTACCAGTGGGAGATGAGGACCAGCAAGAGCTTTCAGGGCTGGCACCTTTAGTGTAGGAGCAATCCCTGGACGTTCGCAATTTCGGAGTTGAGCTCTGGCCAGATTGAGCAGGAGAGGCTGTGTACATTGGAAGTTTTAGTAGGCTAAACAAGTTCAGAGCCCAAGTGTTTGTGGTTCGTTTGAGAGGTTACCAGTGGGAGATGAGGACCAGCAAGAGCTTTCAGGGCTGGCACCTTTAGTGTAGGAGCAATCCCTGGACGTTCGCAATTTCATTGTTGAATTTTGGCCAGATTGAGCAGGAGAGGCTGTGTACGTTGGAAGTTTTAGTAGGCTAAACAAGTTCAGAGCCCAAGTGTTTGTGGTTCGTTTGAGAGGTTACCAGTGGGAGATGAGGACCAGCAAGAGCTTTCAGGGCTGGCACCTTTAGTGTAGGAGCAATCGCTGGACGTTCGCAATGTCGGTGTTGAGCTCTGGCCAGATTGAGCAGGAGAGGCTGTGTACGTTGGAAGTTTTAGTAGACTAAACAAGTTCAGAGCCCAAGTGTTTGTGGTTCGTTTGAGAGGTTACCAGCGGGAGATGAGGACCAGCAAGAGCTTTCACGGCTGGCACCTTTAGTGTAGGAGCAATCCCTGGACGTTCGCAATGTCGGTGTTGAGCTCTGGCCAGATTGAGCAGGAGAGGCTGTGTACGTTGGAAGTTTTAGTAGGCTAAACAAGTTCAGAGCCCAAGTGTTTGTGGTTCGTTTGAGAGGTTACCAGTGGGAGATGAGGACCAGCAAGAGCTTTCAGGGCTGGCACCTTTAGTGTAGGAGCAATCCCTGGACGTTCGCAATTTCGTTGGTGAATTTTGGCCAGATTGAGCAGGAGAGGCTGTGTACGTTGGAAGTTTTAGTAGGCTAAACAAGTTCAGAGCCCAAGTGTTTGTGGTTCGTTTGAGAGGTTACCAGTGGGAGATGAGGACCAGCAAGAGCTTTCAGGGCTGGCACCTTTAGTGTAGGAGCAATCCCTGGACATTCACAATTTCGGTGTTGAATTTTGGCCGGATTGAGCAGGAGAGGCTGTGTACGTTGGAAGTTTTAGTAGGCTAAACAAGTTCAGAGCCCAAGTGTTTGTGGTCCGTTTGAGAGGTTACCAGGGGGAGATGAGGACCAGCAAGAGCTTTCAGGGCTGGCACCTTTAGTGTAGGAGCAATTGCTGGACGTTCGCAATTTCGGTGTTGAGCTCTGGCCAGATTGAGCAGGAGAGGCTGTGTACGTTGGAAGTTTTAGTAGGCTAAACAAGTTCAGAGCCCAAGTGTTTGTGGTTCGCTTGAGAGGTTACCAGTGGGACATGAGGACCAGCAAGAGCTTTCAGGGCTGGCACCTTTAGTGTAGGAGCAATCCTTGGACGTTTGCAATGTCGGTGTTGAGCTCTGGCCAGATTGAGCAGGAGAGGCTGTGTACGTTGGAAGTTTTAGTAGGCTAAACAAGTTCAGAGCCCAAGTGTTTGTGGTTCGTTTGAGAGGTTACCAGTGGGAGATGAGGACCAGCAAGAGCTTTCAGGGCTGGCACCTTTAGTGTAGGAGCAATCCCTGGACGTTCGCAATTTCGGAGTTGAGCTCTGGCCAGATTGAGCAGGAGAGGCTGTGTACGTTGGAAGTTTTAGTAGGCTAAACAAGTTCAGAGCCCAAGTGTTTGTGGTTCGTTTGAGAGGTTACCAGTGGGAGATGAGGACCAGCAAGAGCTTTCAGGGCTGGCACCTTTAGTGTAGGAGCAATCGCTGGACGTTCGCAATGTCGGTGTTGAGCTCTGGCCAGATTGAGCAGGAGAGGCTGTGTACGTTGGAAGTTTTAGTAGGCTAAACAAGTTCAGAGCCCAAGTGTTTGTGGTTCGTTTGAGAGGTTACCAGTGGGAGATGAGGACCAGCAAGAGCTTTCAGGGCTGGCACCTTTAGTGTAGGAGCAATCGCTGGACGTTCGCAATGTCGGTGTTGAGCTCTGGCTAGATTGAGCAGGAGAGGCTGTGTACGTTGGAAGTTTTAGTAGGCTAAACAAGTTCAGAGCCCAAGTGTTTGTGGTTCGTTTGAGAGGTTACCAGTGGGAGATGAGGACCAGCAAGAGCTTTCAGGGCCGGCACCTTTAGTGTAGGAGCAATCCTTGGACGTTCGCAATTTCGGTGTTGAGCTCTGGCCAGATTGAGCAGGAGAGGCTGTGTACGTTGGAAGTTTTAGTAGGCTAAACAAGTTCAGAGCCCAAGTGTTTGTGGTTCGTTTGAGAGGTTACCAGTGGGAGATGAGGACCAGCAAGAGCTTTCAGGGCTGGCACCTTTAGTGTAGGAGCAATCCCTGGACGTTCGCAATTTCATTGTTGAATTTTGGCCAGATTGAGCAGGAGAGGCTGTGTACGTTGGAAGTTTTAGTAGGCTAAACAAGTTCAGAGCCCAAGTGTTTGTGGTTCGTTTGAGAGGTTACCAGTGGGAGATGAGGACCAGCAAGAGCTTTCAGGGCTGGCACCTTTAGTGTAGGAGCAATCGCTGGACGTTCGCAATGTCGGTGTTGAGCTCTGGCCAGATTGAGCAGGAGAGGCTGTGTACGTTGGAAGTTTTAGTAGACTAAACAAGTTCAGAGCCCAAGTGTTTGTGGTTCGTTTGAGAGGTTACCAGCGGGAGATGAGGACCAGCAAGAGCTTTCACGGCTGGCACCTTTAGTGTAGGAGCAATCCCTGGACGTTCGCAATGTCGGTGTTGAGCTCTGGCCAGATTGAGCAGGAGAGGCTGTGTACGTTGGAAGTTTTAGTAGGCTAAACAAGTTCAGAGCCCAAGTGTTTGTGGTTCGTTTGAGAGGTTACCAGTGGGAGATGAGGACCAGCAAGAGCTTTCAGGGCTGGCACCTTTAGTGTAGGAGCAATCCCTGGACGTTCGCAATTTCGTTGGTGAATTTTGGCCAGATTGAGCAGGAGAGGCTGTGTACGTTGGAAGTTTTAGTAGGCTAAACAAGTTCAGAGCCCAAGTGTTTGTGGTTCGTTTGAGAGGTTACCAGTGGGAGATGAGGACCAGCAAGAGCTTTCAGGGCTGGCACCTTTAGTGTAGGAGCAATCCTGGACATTCACAATTTCGGTGTGGAATTTTGGCCGGATTGAGCAGGAGAGGCTGTGTACGTTGGAAGTTTTAGTAGGCTAAACAAGTTCAGAGCCCAAGTGTTTGTGGTCCGTTTGAGAGGTTACCAGGGGGAGATGAGGACCAGCAAGAGCTTTCAGGGCTGGCACCTTTAGTGTAGGAGCAATCCCTGGACGTTCGCAATTTCATTGTTGAATTTTGGCCAGATTGAGCAGGAGAGGCTGTGTACGTTGGAAGTTTTAGTAGGCTAAACAAGTTCAGAGCCCAAGTGTTTGTGGTTCGTTTGAGAGGTTACCAGTGGGAGATGAGGACCAGCAAGAGCTTTCAGGGCTGGCACCTTTAGTGTAGGAGCAATCGCTGGACGTTCGCAATGTCGGTGTTGAGCTCTGGCCAGATTGAGCAGGAGAGGCTGTGTACGTTGGAAGTTTTAGTAGACTAAACAAGTTCAGAGCCCAAGTGTTTGTGGTTCGTTTGAGAGGTTACCAGCGGGAGATGAGGACCAGCAAGAGCTTTCACGGCTGGCACCTTTAGTGTAGGAGCAATCCCTGGACGTTCGCAATGTCGGTGTTGAGCTCTGGCCAGATTGAGCAGGAGAGGCTGTGTACGTTGGAAGTTTTAGTAGGCTAAACAAGTTCAGAGCCCAAGTGTTTGTGGTTCGTTTGAGAGGTTACCAGTGGGAGATGAGGACCAGCAAGAGCTTTCAGGGCTGGCACCTTTAGTGTAGGAGCAATCCCTGGACGTTCGCAATTTCGTTGGTGAATTTTGGCCAGATTGAGCAGGAGAGGCTGTGTACGTTGGAAGTTTTAGTAGGCTAAACAAGTTCAGAGCCCAAGTGTTTGTGGTTCGTTTGAGAGGTTACCAGTGGGAGATGAGGACCAGCAAGAGCTTTCAGGGCTGGCACCTTTAGTGTAGGAGCAATCCCTGGACATTCACAATTTCGGTGTTGAATTTTGGCCGGATTGAGCAGGAGAGGCTGTGTACGTTGGAAGTTTTAGTAGGCTAAACAAGTTCAGAGCCCAAGTGTTTGTGGTCCGTTTGAGAGGTTACCAGGGGGAGATGAGGACCAGCAAGAGCTTTCAGGGCTGGCACCTTTAGTGTAGGAGCAATTGCTGGACGTTCGCAATTTCGGTGTTGAGCTCTGGCCAGATTGAGCAGGAGAGGCTGTGTACGTTGGAAGTTTTAGTAGGCTAAACAAGTTCAGAGCCCAAGTGTTTGTGGTTCGCTTGAGAGGTTACCAGTGGGACATGAGGACCAGCAAGAGCTTTCAGGGCTGGCACCTTTAGTGTAGGAGCAATCCTTGGACGTTTGCAATGTCGGTGTTGAGCTCTGGCCAGATTGAGCACGAGAGGCTGTGTACGTTGGAAGTTTTAGTAGGCTAAACAAGTTCAGAGGCCAAGTGTTTGTGGTTCGTTTGAGAGGTTACCAGTGGGAGATGAGGACCAGCAAGAGCTTTCAGGGCTGGCACCTTTAGTGTAGGAGCAATCCCTGGACGTTCGCAATTTCGGAGTTGAGCTCTGGCCAGATTGAGCAGGAGAGGCTGTGTACGTTGGAAGTTTTAGTAGGCTAAACAAGTTCAGAGCCCAAGTGTTTGTGGTTCGTTTGAGAGGTTACCAGTGGGAGATGAGGACCAGCAAGAGCTTTCAGGGCTGGCACCTTTAGTGTAGGAGCAATCGCTGGACGTTCGCAATGTCGGTGTTGAGCTCTGGCCAGATTGAGCAGGAGAGGCTGTGTACGTTGGAAGTTTTAGTAGGCTAAACAAGTTCAGAGCCCAAGTGTTTGTGGTTCGTTTGAGAGGTTACCAGTGGGAGATGAGGACCAGCAAGAGCTTTCAGGGCTGGCACCTTTAGTGTAGGAGCAATCGCTGGACGTTCGCAATGTCGGTGTTGAGCTCTGGCTAGATTGAGCAGGAGAGGCTGTGTACGTTGGAAGTTTTAGTAGGCTAAACAAGTTCAGAGCCCAAGTGTTTGTGGTTCGTTTGAGAGGTTACCAGTGGGAGATGAGGACCAGCAAGAGCTTTCAGGGCCGGCACCTTTAGTGTAGGAGCAATCCTTGGACGTTCGCAATTTCGGTGTTGAGCTCTGGCCAGATTGAGCAGGAGAGGCTGTGTACGTTGGAAGTTTTAGTAGGCTAAACAAGTTCAGAGCCCAAGTGTTTGTGGTTCGTTTGAGAGGTTACCAGTGGGAGATGAGGACCAGCAAGAGCTTTCAGGGCTGGCACCTTTAGTGTAGGAGCAATCCCTGGACGTTCGCAATTTCATTGTTGAATTTTGGCCAGATTGAGCAGGAGAGGCTGTGTACGTTGGAAGTTTTAGTAGGCTAAACAAGTTCAGAGCCCAAGTGTTTGTGGTTCGTTTGAGAGGTTACCAGTGGGAGATGAGGACCAGCAAGAGCTTTCAGGGCTGGCACCTTTAGTGTAGGAGCAATCGCTGGACGTTCGCAATGTCGGTGTTGAGCTCTGGCCAGATTGAGCAGGAGAGGCTGTGTACGTTGGAAGTTTTAGTAGACTAAACAAGTTCAGAGCCCAAGTGTTTGTGGTTCGTTTGAGAGGTTACCAGCGGGAGATGAGGACCAGCAAGAGCTTTCACGGCTGGCACCTTTAGTGTAGGAGCAATCCCTGGACGTTCGCAATGTCGGTGTTGAGCTCTGGCCAGATTGAGCAGGAGAGGCTGTGTACGTTGGAAGTTTTAGTAGGCTAAACAAGTTCAGAGCCCAAGTGTTTGTGGTTCGTTTGAGAGGTTACCAGTGGGAGATGAGGACCAGCAAGAGCTTTCAGGGCTGGCACCTTTAGTGTAGGAGCAATCCCTGGACGTTCGCAATTTCGTTGGTGAATTTTGGCCAGATTGAGCAGGAGAGGCTGTGTACGTTGGAAGTTTTAGTAGGCTAAACAAGTTCAGAGCCCAAGTGTTTGTGGTTCGTTTGAGAGGTTACCAGTGGGAGATGAGGACCAGCAAGAGCTTTCAGGGCTGGCACCTTTAGTGTAGGAGCAATCCCTGGACATTCACAATTTCGGTGTTGAATTTTGGCCGGATTGAGCAGGAGAGGCTGTGTACGTTGGAAGTTTTAGTAGGCTAAACAAGTTCAGAGCCAAGTGTTTGTGGTCCGTTTGAGAGGTTACCAGGGGAGATGAGGACCAGCAAGAGCTTTCAGGGCTGGCACCTTTAGTGTAGGAGCAATCCTGGACGTTCGCAATTTCGGTGTTGAGCTCTGGCCAGATTGAGCAGGAGAGGCTGTGTACGTTGGAAGTTTTAGTAGGCTAAACAAGTTCAGAGCCCAAGTGTTTGTGGTTCGCTTGAGAGGTTACCAGTGGGACATGAGGACCAGCAAGAGCTTTCAGGGCTGGCACCTTTAGTGTAGGAGCAATCGCTGGACGTTCGCAATGTCGGTGTTGAGCTCTGGCCAGATTGAGCAGGAGAGGCTGTGTACGTTGGAAGTTTTAGTAGGCTAAACAAGTTCAGAGCCCAAGTGTTTGTGGTTCGTTTGAGAGGTTACCAGTGGGAGATGAGGACCAGCAAGAGCTTTCAGGGCTGGCACCTTTAGTGTAGGAGCAATCCCTGGACGTTCGCAATTTCGGAGTTGAGCTCTGGCCAGATTGAGCAGGAGAGGCTGTGTACGTTGGAAGTTTTAGTAGGCTAAACAAGTTCAGAGCCCAAGTGTTTGTGGTTCGTTTGAGAGGTTACCAGTGGGAGATGAGGACCAGCAAGAGCTTTCAGGGCTGGCACCTTTAGTGTAGGAGCAATCGCTGGACGTTCGCAATGTCGGTGTTGAGCTCTGGCCAGATTGAGCAGGAGAGGCTGTGTACGTTGGAAGTTTTAGTAGGCTAAACAAGTTCAGAGCCCAAGTGTTTGTGGTTCGTTTGAGAGGTTACCAGTGGAGATGAGGACCAGCAAGAGCTTTCAGGGCTGGCACCTTTAGTGTAGGAGCAATCGCTGGACGTTCGCAATGTCGGTGTTGAGCTCTGGCTAGATTGAGCAGGAGAGGCTGTGTACGTTGGAAGTTTTAGTAGGCTAAACAAGTTCAGAGCCCAAGTGTTTGTGGTTCGTTTGAGAGGTTACCAGTGGGAGATGAGGACCAGCAAGAGCTTTCAGGGCCGGCACCTTTAGTGTAGGAGCAATCCTTGGACGTTCGCAATTTCGGTGTTGAGCTCTGGCCAGATTGAGCAGGAGAGGCTGTGTACGTTGGAAGTTTTAGTAGGCTAAACAAGTTCAGAGCCCAAGTGTTTGTGGTTCGTTTGAGAGGTTACCAGTGGAGATGAGGACCAGCAAGAGCTTTCAGGGCTGGCACCTTTAGTGTAGGAGCAATCCTGGACGTTCGCAATGTCGGTGTTGAGCTCTGGCCAGATTGAGCAGGAGAGGCTGTGTACGTTGGAAGTTTTAGTAGGCTAAACAAGTTCAGAGCCCAAGTGTTTGTGGTTCGTTTGAGAGGTTACCAGTGGAGATGAGGACCAGCAAGAGCTTTCAGGGACAGCACCTTTAGTGTAGGAGCAATCCTTGGACGTTCGCAATTTCGGTGTTGAGCTCTGGCCAGATTGAGCAGGAGAGGCTGTGTACGTTGGAAGTTTTAGTAGGCTAAACAAGTTCAGAGCCCAAGTGTTTGTGGTTCGTTTGAGAGGTTACCAGTGGGAGATGAGGACCAGCAAGAGCTTTCAGGGCCGGCACCTTTAGCGTAGGAGCAATCGCTGGACGTTCGCAATGTCGGTGTTGAGCTCTGGCCAGATTGAGCAGGAGAGGCTGTGTACGTTGGAAGTTTTAGTAGGCTAAACAAGTTCAGAGCCCAAGTGTTTGTGGTTCGTTTGAGAGGTTACCAGTGGGAGATGAGGACCAGCAAGAGCTTTCAGGGCTGGCACCTTTAGTGTAGGAGCAATCCCTGGACGTTCGCAATTTCGTTGGTGAATTTTGGCCAGATTGAGCAGGAGAGGCTGTGTACGTTGGAAGTTTTAGTAGGCTAAACAAGTTCAGAGCCCAAGTGTTTGTGGTTCGTTTGAGAGGTTACCAGTGGGAGATGAGGACCAGCAAGAGCTTTCAGGGCTGGCACCTTTAGTGTAGGAGCAATCGCTGGACGTTCGCAATGTCGGTGTTGAGCTCTGGCCAGATTGAGCAGGAGAGGCTGTGTACGTTGGAAGTTTTAGTAGGCTAAACAAGTTCAGAGCCCAAGTGTTTGTGGTTCGTTTGAGAGGTTACCAGTGGGAGATGAGGACCAGCAAGAGCTTTCAGGGCTGGCACCTTTAGTGTAGGAGCAATCCCTGGACGTTCGCAATTTCGTTGGTGAATTTGGCCAGATTGAGCAGGAGAGGCTGTGTACGTTGGAAGTTTTAGTAGGCTAAACAAGTTCAGAGCCCAAGTGTTTGTGGTTCGTTTGAGAGGTTACCAGTGGGAGATGAGGACCAGCAAGAGCTTTCAGGGCTGGCACCTTTAGTGTAGGAGCAATCCCTGGACATTCACAATTTCGGTGTTGATTTTGGCCGGATTGAGCAGGAGAGGCTGTGTACGTTGGAAGTTTTAGTAGGCTAAACAAGTTCAGAGCCCAAGTGTTTGTGGTCCGTTTGAGAGGTTACCAGGGGGAGATGAGGACCAGCAAGAGCTTTCAGGGCTGGCACCTTTAGTGTAGGAGCAATTGCTGGACGTTCGCAATTTCGGTGTTGAGCTCTGGCCAGATTGAGCAGGAGAGGCTGTGTACGTTGGAAGTTTTAGTAGGCTAAACAAGTTCAGAGCCCAAGTGTTTGTGGTTCGTTTGAGAGGTTACCAGTGGGAGATGAGGACCAGCAAGAGCTTTCAGGGCTGGCACCTTTAGTGTAGGAGCAATCGCTGGACGTTCGCAATGTCGGTGTTGAGCTCTGGCCAGATTGAGCAGGAGAGGCTGTGTACGTTGGAAGTTTTAGTAGGCTAAACAAGTTCAGAGCCCAAGTGTTTGTGGTTCGTTTGAGAGGTTACCAGTGGGAGATGAGGACCAGCAAGAGCTTTCAGGGCTGGCACCTTTAGTGTAGGAGCAATCCTGGACATTCACAATTTCGGTGTTGAATTTTGGCCGATTGAGCAGGAGAGGCTAAGGAGAGGCTGTGTACGTTGGAAGTTTTAGTAGGCGAAACAAGTTCAGAGCCCAAGTGTTTGTGGTCCATTTGAGAGGTTACCAGTGGGAGATGAGGAGCAGCAAGAGCTTTCAGGGCTGGCACCTTTAGTGTAGGAGCAATCCCTGGACATTCACAATTTCGGTGTTGAATTTTGGCCGGATTGAGCAGGAGAGGCTGTGTACGTTGGAAGTTTTAGTAGGCGAAACAAGTTCAGAGCCCAAGTGTTTGTGGTTCGCTTGAGAGGTTACCAGTGGGACATGAGGACCAGCAAGAGCTTTCAGGGCTGGCACCTTTAGTGTAGGAGCAATCCTTGGACGTTTGCAATGTCGGTGTTGAGCTCTGGCCAGATTGAGCAGGAGAGGCTGTGTACGTTGGAAGTTTTAGTAGGCTAAACAAGTTCAGAGCCCAAGTGTTTGTGGTTCGTTTGAGAGGTTACCAGTGGGAGATGAGGACCAGCAAGAGCTTTCAGGGCTGGCACCTTTAGTGTAGGAGCAATCCCTGGACGTTCGCAATTTCGGAGTTGAGCTCTGGCCAGATTGAGCAGGAGAGGCTGTGTACGTTGGAAGTTTTAGTAGGCTAAACAAGTTCAGAGGCCAAGTGTTTGTGGTTCGTTTGAGAGGTTACCAGTGGGAGATGAGGACCAGCAAGAGCTTTCAGGGCTGGCACCTTTAGTGTAGGAGCAATCCTTGGACGTTCGCAATTTCGGTGTTGAGCTCTGGCCAGATTGAGCAGGAGAGGCTGTGTACGTTGGAAGTTTTAGTAGGCTAAACAAGTTCAGAGCCCAAGTGTTTGTGGTTCGTTTGAGAGGTTACCAGTGGGAGATGAGGACCAGCAAGAGCTTTCAGGGCTGGCACCTTTAGTGTAGGAGCAATCCCTGGACGTTCGCAATGTCGGTGTTGAGCTCTGGCCAGATTGAGCAGGAGAGGCTGTGTACGTTGGAAGTTTTAGTAGGCTAAACAAGTTCAGAGCCCAAGTGTTTGTGGTTCGTTTGAGAGGTTACCAGTGGGAGATGAGGACCAGCAAGAGCTTTCAGGGCTGGCACCTTTAGTGTAGGAGCAATCCTTGGACGTTCGCAATTTCGGTGTTGAGCTCTGGCCAGATTGAGCAGGAGAGGCTGTGTACGTTGGAAGTTTTAGTAGGCTAAACAAGTTCAGAGGCCAAGTGTTTGTGGTTCGTTTGAGAGGTTACCAGTGGGAGATGAGGACCAGCAAGAGCTTTCAGGGCCGGCACCTTTAGCGTAGGAGCAATCGCTGGACGTTCGCAATGTCGGTGTTGAGCTCTGGCCAGATTGAGCAGGAGAGGCTGTGTATGTTGGAAGTTTTAGTAGGCTAAACAAGTTCAGAGGCCAAGTGTTTGTGGTTCGTTTGAGAGGTTACCAGTGGGAGATGAGGACCAGCAAGAGCTTTCAGGGCTGGCACCTTTAGTGTAGGAGCAATCCCTGGACGTTCGCAATTTCGGTGTTGAGCTCTGGCCAGATTGAGCAGGAGAGGCTGTGTACGTTGGAAGTTTTAGTAGGCTAAACAAGTTCAGAGCCCAAGTGTTTGTGGTTCGTTTGAGAGGTTACCAGTGGGAGATGAGGACCAGCAAGAGCTTTCAGGGACGGCACCTTTAGTGTAGGAGCAATCCCTGGACGTTCGCAATGTCGGTGTTGAGCTCTGGCCAGATTGAGCAGGAGAGGCTGTGTACGTTGGAAGTTTTAGTAGGCTAAACAAGTTCAGAGCCCAAGTGTTTGTGGTTCGTTTGAGAGGTTACCAGTGGGAGATGAGGACCAGCAAGAGCTTTCAGGGCTGGCACCTTTAGTGTAGGAGCAATCCTTGGACGTTCGCAATTTCGGTGTTGAGCTCTGGCCAGATTGAGCAGGAGAGGCTGTGTACGTTGGAAGTTTTAGTAGGCTAAACAAGTTCAGAGGCCAAGTGTTTGTGGTTCGTTTGAGAGGTTACCAGTGGGAGATGAGGACCAGCAAGAGCTTTCAGGGCCGGCACCTTTAGCGTAGGAGCAATCGCTGGACGTTCGCAATGTCGGTGTTGAGCTCTGGCCAGATTGAGCAGGAGAGGCTGTGTATGTTGGAAGTTTTAGTAGGCTAAACAAGTTCAGAGGCCAAGTGTTTGTGGTTCGTTTGAGAGGTTACCAGTGGGAGATGAGGACCAGCAAGAGCTTTCAGGGCTGGCACCTTTAGTGTAGGAGCAATCCCTGGACGTTCGCAATTTCGTTGGTGAATTTTGGCCAGATTGAGCAGGAGAGGCTGTGTACGTTGGAAGTTTTAGTAGGCTAAACAAGTTCAGAGGCCAAGTGTTTGTGGTTCGTTTGAGAGGTTACCAGTGGGAGATGAGGACCAGCAAGAGCTTTCAGGGCTGGCACCTTTAGTGTAGGAGCAATCCCTGGACATTCACAATTTCGGTGTTGAATTTTGGCCGGATTGAGCAGGAGAGGCTGTGTACGTTGGAAGTTTTAGTAGGCGAAACAAGTTCAGAGCCCAAGTGTTTGTGGTCCATTTGAGAGGTTACCAGTGGGAGATGAGGAGCAGCAAGAGCTTTCAGGGCTGGCACCTTTAGTGTAGGAACAATCCCTGGACGTTCGCAATTTCGGTGTGGAGCTCTGGCCAGATTGAGCAGGAGAGGCTGTGTACGTTGGAAGTTTTAGTAGGCTAAACAAGTTCAGAGGCCAAGTGTTTGTGGTTCGTTTGAGAGGTTACCAGTGGGAGATGAGGACCAGCAAGAGCTTTCAGGGCCGGCACCTTTCGTGTAGGAGCAATCCTTGGACGTTCGCAATTTCGGTGTTGAGCTCTGGCCAGATTGAGCAGGAGAGGCTGTGTACGTTGGAAGTTTTAGTAGGCTAAACAAGTTCAGAGCCCAAGTGTTTGTGGTTCGTTTGAGAGGTTACCAGTGGGAGATGAGGACCAGCAAGAGCTTTCAGGGCTGGCACCTTTAGTGTAGGAGCAATCCCTGGACGTTCGCAATTTCGGTGTTGAGCTCTGGCCAGATTGAGCAGGAGAGGCTGTGTACGTTGGAAGTTTTAGTAGGCTAAACAAGTTCAGAGCCCAAGTGTTTGTGGTTCGTTTGAGAGGTTACCAGTGGGAGATGAGGACCAGCAAGAGCTTTCAGGGCTGGCACCTTTAGTGTAGGAGCAATCGCTGGACGTTGGCAATGTCGGTGTTGAGCTCTGGCCAGATTGAGCAGGAGAGGCTGTGTACGTTGGAAGTTTTAGTAGGCTAAACAAGTTCAGAGCCCAAGTGTTTGTGGTTCGTTTGAGAGGTTACCAGTGGGAGATGAGGACCAGCAAGAGCTTTCAGGGCTGGCACCTTTAGTGTAGGAGCAATCCTTGGACGTTCGCAATTTCGGTGTTGAGCTCTGGCCGGATTGAGCAGGAGAGGCTGTGTACGTTGGAAGTTTTAGTAGGCTAAACAAGTTCAGAGCCCAAGTGTTTGTGGTTCGTTTGAGAGGTTACCAGTGGGAGATGAGGACCAGCAAGAGCTTTCAGGGCTGGCACCTTTAGTGTAGGAGCAATCCCTGGACGTTCGCAATTTCGGAGTTGAGCTCTGGCCAGATTGAGCAGGAGAGGCTGTGTACATTGGAAGTTTTAGTAGGCTAAACAAGTTCAGAGCCCAAGTGTTTGTGGTTCGTTTGAGAGGTTACCAGTGGGAGATGAGGACCAGCAAGAGCTTTCAGGGCTGGCACCTTTAGTGTAGGAGCAATCCCTGGACGTTCCCAATTTCATTGTTGAATTTTGGCCAGATTGAGCAGGAGAGGCTGTGTACGTTGGAAGTTTTAGTAGGCTAAACAAGTTCAGAGCCCAAGTGTTTGTGGTTCGTTTGAGAGGTTACCAGTGGGAGATGAGGACCAGCAAGAGCTTTCAGGGCTGGCACCTTTAGTGTAGGAGCAATCGCTGGACGTTCGCAATGTCGGTGTTGAGCTCTGGCCAGATTGAGCAGGAGAGGCTGTGTACGTTGGAAGTTTTAGTAGACTAAACAAGTTCAGAGCCCAAGTGTTTGTGGTTCGTTTGAGAGGTTACCAGCGGGAGATGAGGACCAGCAAGAGCTTTCAGGGCTGGCACCTTTAGTGTAGGAGCAATCCCTGGACGTTCGCAATGTCGGTGTTGAGCTCTGGCCAGATTGAGCAGGAGAGGCTGTGTACGTTGGAAGTTTTAGTAGGCTAAACAAGTTCAGAGCCCAAGTGTTTGTGGTTCGTTTGAGAGGTTACCAGTGGGAGATGAGGACCAGCAAGAGCTTTCAGGGCTGGCACCTTTAGTGTAGGAGCAATCCCTGGACGTTCGCAATTTCGTTGGTGAATTTTGGCCAGATTGAGCAGGAGAGGCTGTGTACGTTGGAAGTTTTAGTAGGCTAAACAAGTTCAGAGCCCAAGTGTTTGTGGTTCGTTTGAGAGGTTACCAGTGGGAGATGAGGACCAGCAAGAGCTTTCAGGGCTGGCACCTTTAGTGTAGGAGCAATCCCTGGACATTCACAATTTCGGTGTTGAATTTTGGCCGGATTGAGCAGGAGAGGCTGTGTACGTTGGAAGTTTTAGTAGGCGAAACAAGTTCAGAGCCCAAGTGTTTGTGGTCCGTTTGAGAGGTTACCAGGGGGAGATGAGGACCAGCAAGAGCTTTCAGGGCTGGCACCTTTAGTGTAGGAGCAATTGCTGGACGTTCGCAATTTCGGTGTTGAGCTCTGGCCAGATTGAGCAGGAGAGGCTGTGTACGTTGGAAGTTTTAGTAGGCTAAACAAGTTCAGAGCCCAAGTGTTTGTGGTTCGCTTGAGAGGTTACCAGTGGGACATGAGGACCAGCAAG
Organism: Gavia stellata; assembly: GCF_030936135.1. Taxonomy (NCBI): domain Eukaryota; kingdom Metazoa; phylum Chordata; class Aves; order Gaviiformes; family Gaviidae; genus Gavia; species Gavia stellata. The sequence continues at coordinate 46,840 of NW_026776956.1, forward strand.
AGCTTTCAGGGCTGGCACCTTTAGTGTAGGAGCAATCCTTGGACGTTTGCAATGTCGGTGTTGAGCTCTGGCCAGATTGAGCAGGAGAGGCTGTGTACGTTGGAAGTTTTAGTAGGCTAAACAAGTTCAGAGCCCAAGTGTTTGTGGTTCGTTTGAGAGGTTACCAGTGGGAGATGAGGACCAGCAAGAGCTTTCAGGGCTGGCACCTTTAGTGTAGGAGCAATCCCTGGACGTTCGCAATTTCGGAGTTGAGCTCTGGCCAGATTGAGCAGGAGAGGCTGTGTACGTTGGAAGTTTTAGTAGGCTAAACAAGTTCAGAGCCCAAGTGTTTGTGGTTCGTTTGAGAGGTTACCAGTGGGAGATGAGGACCAGCAAGAGCTTTCAGGGCTGGCACCTTTAGTGTAGGAGCAATCGCTGGACGTTCGCAACGTCGGTGTTGAGCTCTGGCCAGATTGAGCAGGAGAGGCTGTGTACGTTGGAAGTTTTAGAAGGCTAAACAAGTTCAGAGCCCAAGTGTTTGTGGTTCGTTTGAGAGGTTACCAGTGGGAGATGAGGACCAGCAAGAGCTTTCAGGGCTGGCACCTTTAGTGTAGGAGCAATCGCTGGACGTTCGCAATGTCGGTGTTGAGCTCTGGCTAGATTGAGCAGGAGAGGCTGTGTACGTTGGAAGTTTTAGTAGGCTAAACAAGTTCAGAGCCCAAGTGTTTGTGGTTCGTTTGAGAGGTTACCAGTGGGAGATGAGGACCAGCAAGAGCTTTCAGGGCCGGCACCTTTAGTGTAGGAGCAATCCCTGGACGTTCGCAATTTCGGTGTTGAGCTCTGGCCAGATTGAGCAGGAGAGGCTGTGTACGTTGGAAGTTTTAGTAGGCTAAACAAGTTCAGAGCCCAAGTGTTTGTGGTTCGTTTGAGAGGTTACCAGTGGGAGATGAGGACCAGCAAGAGCTTTCAGGGACGGCACCTTTAGTGTAGGAGCAATCCCTGGACGTTCGCAATGTCGGTGTTGAGCTCTGGCCAGATTGAGCAGGAGAGGCTGTGTACGTTGGAAGTTTTAGTAGGCTAAACAAGTTCAGAGCCCAAGTGTTTGTGGTTCGTTTGAGAGGTTACCAGTGGGAGATGAGGACCAGCAAGAGCTTTCAGGGACAGCACCTTTAGTGTAGGAGCAATCCTTGGACGTTCGCAATTTCGGTGTTGAGCTCTGGCCAGATTGAGCAGGAGAGGCTGTGTACGTTGGAAGTTTTAGTAGGCTAAACAAGTTCAGAGGCCAAGTGTTTGTGGTTCGTTTGAGAGGTTACCAGTGGGAGATGAGGACCAGCAAGAGCTTTCAGGGCCGGCACCTTTAGCGTAGGAGCAATCGCTGGACGTTCGCAATGTCGGTGTTGAGCTCTGGCCAGATTGAGCAGGAGAGGCTGTGTACGTTGGAAGTTTTAGTAGGCTAAACAAGTTCAGAGGCCAAGTGTTTGTGGTTCGTTTGAGAGGTTACCAGTGGGAGATGAGGACCAGCAAGAGCTTTCAGGGCTGGCACCTTTAGTGTAGGAGCAATCCTTGGACGTTCGCAATTTCGGTGTTGAGCTCTGGCCAGATTGAGCAGGAGAGGCTGTGTACGTTGGAAGTTTTAGTAGGCTAAACAAGTTCAGAGCCCAAGTGTTTGTGGTTCGTTTGAGAGGTTACCAGCGGGAGATGAGGACCAGCAAGAGCTTTCAGGGCTGGCACCTTTAGTGTAGGAGCAATCGCTGGACGTTCGCAATTTCGGTGTTGAGCTCTGGCCAGATTGAGCAGGAGAGGCTGTGTACGTTGGAAGTTTTAGTAGGCTAAACAAGTTCAGAGCCCAAGTGTTTGTGGTTCGTTTGAGAGGTTACCAGTGGGAGATGAGGACCAGCAAGAGCTTTCAGGGCTGGCACCTTTAGTGTAGGAGCAATCGCTGGACGTTCGCAATTTCGGTGTTGAGCTCTGGCCAGATTGAGCAGGAGAGGCTGTGTACGTTGGAAGTTTTAGTAGGCTAAACAAGTTCAGAGCCCAAGTGTTTGTGGTTCGTTTGAGAGGTTACCAGTGGGAGATGAGGACCAGCAAGAGCTTTCAGGGCTGGCACCTTTAGTGTAGGAGCAATCGCTGGACGTTCGCAATGTCGGTGTTGAGCTCTGGCCAGATTGAGCAGGAGAGGCTGTGTACGTTGGAAGTTTTAGTAGGCTAAACAAGTTCAGAGCCCAAGTGTTTGTGGTTCGTTTGAGAGCTTACCAGTGGGAGATGAGGACCAGCAAGAGCTTTCAGGGCTGGCACCTTTAGTGTAGGAGCAATCCCTGGACGTTCGCAATGTCGGTGTTGAGCTCTGGCCAGATTGAGCAGGAGAGGCTGTGTACGTTGGAAGTTTTAGTAGGCTAAACAAGTTCAGAGCCCAAGTGTTTGTGGTTCGTTTGAGAGGTTACCAGTGGGAGATGAGGACCAGCAAGAGCTTTCAGGGCTGGCACCTTTAGTGTAGGAGCAATCCTTGGACGTTCGCAATGTCGGTGTTGAGCTCTGGCCAGATTGAGCAGGAGAGGCTGTGTACGTTGGAAGTTTTAGTAGGCTAAACAAGTTCAGAGCCCAAGTGTTTGTGGTTCGTTTGAGAGGTTACCAGTGGGAGATGAGGACCAGCAAGAGCTTTCAGGGCTGGCACCTTTAGTGTAGGAGCAATCCCTGGACGTTCGCAATTTCGGTGTTGAGCTCTGGCCAGATTGAGCAGGAGAGGCTGTGTACGTTGGAAGTTTTAGTAGGCTAAACAAGTTCAGAGCCCAAGTGTTTGTGGTTCGTTTGAGAGGTTACCAGTGGGAGATGAGGACCAGCAAGAGCTTTCAGGGCTGGCACCTTTAGTGTAGGAGCAATCGCTGGACGTTCGCAATTTCGGTGTTGAGCTCTGGCCAGATTGAGCAGGAGAGGCTGTGTACGTTGGAAGTTTTAGTAGGCTAAACAAGTTCAGAGCCCAAGTGTTTGTGGTTCGTTTGAGAGGTTACCAGTGGGAGATGAGGACCAGCAAGAGCTTTCAGGGCTGGCACCTTTAGTGTAGGAGCAATCGCTGGACGTTCGCAATGTCGGTGTTGAGCTCTGGCCAGATTGAGCAGGAGAGGCTGTGTACGTTGGAAGTTTTAGTAGGCTAAACAAGTTCAGAGCCCAAGTGTTTGTGGTTCGTTTGAGAGGTTACCAGTGGGAGATGAGGACCAGCAAGAGCTTTCAGGGCTGGCACCTTTAGTGTAGGAGCAATCCCTGGACGTTCGCAATTTCGTTGGTGAATTTTGGCCAGATTGAGCAGGAGAGGCTGTGTACGTTGGAAGTTTTAGTAGGCTAAACAAGTTCAGAGCCCAAGTGTTTGTGGTTCGTTTGAGAGGTTACCAGTGGGAGATGAGGACCAGCAAGAGCTTTCAGGGCTGGCACCTTTAGTGTAGGAGCAATCCCTGGACATTCACAATTTCGGTGTTGAATTTTGGCCGGATTGAGCAGGAGAGGCTGTGTACGTTGGAAGTTTTAGTAGGCTAAACAAGTTCAGAGCCCAAGTGTTTGTGGTTCGTTTGAGAGGTTACCAGTGGGAGATGAGGACCAGCAAGAGCTTTCAGGGCTGGCACCTTTAGTGTAGGAACAATCCCTGGACGTTCGCAATTTCGGTGTTGAGCTCTGGCCAGATTGAGCAGGAGAGGCTGTGTACGTTGGAAGTTTTAGTAGGCTAAACAAGTTCAGAGCCCAAGTGTTTGTGGTTCGTTTGAGAGGTTACCAGTGGGAGATGAGGACCAGCAAGAGCTTTCAGGGCCGGCACCTTTAGTGTAGGAGCAATCGCTGGACGTTCGCAATGTCGGTGTTGAGCTCTGGCCAGATTGAGCAGGAGAGGCTGTGTACGTTGGAAGTTTTAGTAGGCTAAACAAGTTCAGAGGCCAAGTGTTTGTGGTTCGTTTGAGAGGTTACCAGTGGGAGATGAGGACCAGCAAGAGCTTTCAGGGCTGGCACCTTTAGTGTAGGAGCAATCCCTGGACGTTCGCAATGTCGGTGTTGAGCTCTGGCCAGATTGAGCAGGAGAGGCTGTGTACGTTGGAAGTTTTAGTAGGCTAAACAAGTTCAGAGCCCAAGTGTTTGTGGTTCGTTTGAGAGGTTACCAGTGGGAGATGAGGACCAGCAAGAGCTTTCAGGGCTGGCACCTTTAGTGTAGGAGCAATCGCTGGACGTTCGCAATTTCGGTGTTGAGCTCTGGCCAGATTGAGCAGGAGAGGCTGTGTACGTTGGAAGTTTTAGTAGGCTAAACAAGTTCAGAGCCCAAGTGTTTGTGGTTCGTTTGAGAGGTTACCAGTGGGAGATGAGGACCAGCAAGAGCTTTCAGGGCTGGCACCTTTAGTGTAGGAGCAATCCTTGGACGTTCGCAATGTCGGTGTTGAGCTCTGGCCAGATTGAGCAGGAGAGGCTGTGTACGTTGGAAGTTTTAGTAGGCTAAACAAGTTCAGAGCCCAAGTGTTTGTGGTTCGTTTGAGAGGTTACCAGTGGGAGATGAGGACCAGCAAGAGCTTTCAGGGCTGGCACCTTTAGTGTAGGAGCAATCGCTGGACGTTCGCAATTTCGGTGTTGAGCTCTGGCCAGATTGAGCAGGAGAGGCTGTGTACGTTGGAAGTTTTAGTAGGCTAAACAAGTTCAGAGCCCAAGTGTTTGTGGTTCGTTTGAGAGGTTACCAGTGGGAGATGAGGACCAGCAAGAGCTTTCAGGGCTGGCACCTTTAGTGTAGGAGCAATCGCTGGACGTTCGCAATTTCGGTGTTGAGCTCTGGCCAGATTGAGCAGGAGAGGCTGTGTACGTTGGAAGTTTTAGTAGGCTAAACAAGTTCAGAGCCCAAGTGTTTGTGGTTCGTTTGAGAGGTTACCAGTGGGAGATGAGGACCAGCAAGAGCTTTCAGGGCTGGCACCTTTAGTGTAGGAGCAATCCTTGGACGTTCGCAATGTCGGTGTTGAGCTCTGGCCAGATTGAGCAGGAGAGGCTGTGTACGTTGGAAGTTTTAGTAGGCTAAACAAGTTCAGAGCCCAAGTGTTTGTGGTTCGTTTGAGAGGTTACCAGTGGGAGATGAGGACCAGCAAGAGCTTTCAGGGCTGGCACCTTTAGTGTAGGAGCAATCCCTGGACGTTCGCAATTTCGGAGTTGAGCTCTGGCCAGATTGAGCAGGAGAGGCTGTGTACATTGGAAGTTTTAGTAGGCTAAACAAGTTCAGAGCCCAAGTGTTTGTGGTTCGTTTGAGAGGTTACCAGTGGGAGATGAGGACCAGCAAGAGCTTTCAGGGCTGGCACCTTTAGTGTAGGAGCAATCCCTGGACGTTCGCAATTTCATTGTTGAATTTTGGCCAGATTGAGCAGGAGAGGCTGTGTACGTTGGAAGTTTTAGTAGGCTAAACAAGTTCAGAGCCCAAGTGTTTGTGGTTCGTTTGAGAGGTTACCAGTGGGAGATGAGGACCAGCAAGAGCTTTCAGGGCTGGCACCTTTAGTGTAGGAGCAATCGCTGGACGTTCGCAATGTCGGTGTTGAGCTCTGGCCAGATTGAGCAGGAGAGGCTGTGTACGTTGGAAGTTTTAGTAGACTAAACAAGTTCAGAGCCCAAGTGTTTGTGGTTCGTTTGAGAGGTTACCAGCGGGAGATGAGGACCAGCAAGAGCTTTCACGGCTGGCACCTTTAGTGTAGGAGCAATCCCTGGACGTTCGCAATGTCGGTGTTGAGCTCTGGCCAGATTGAGCAGGAGAGGCTGTGTACGTTGGAAGTTTTAGTAGGCTAAACAAGTTCAGAGCCCAAGTGTTTGTGGTTCGTTTGAGAGGTTACCAGTGGGAGATGAGGACCAGCAAGAGCTTTCAGGGCTGGCACCTTTAGTGTAGGAGCAATCGCTGGACGTTCGCAATTTCGTTGGTGAATTTTGGCCAGATTGAGCAGGAGAGGCTGTGTACGTTGGAAGTTTTAGTAGGCTAAACAAGTTCAGAGCCCAAGTGTTTGTGGTTCGTTTGAGAGGTTACCAGTGGGAGATGAGGACCAGCAAGAGCTTTCAGGGCTGGCACCTTTAGTGTAGGAGCAATCCCTGGACATTCACAATTTCGGTGTTGAATTTTGGCCGGATTGAGCAGGAGAGGCTGTGTACGTTGGAAGTTTTAGTAGGCTAAACAAGTTCAGAGCCCAAGTGTTTGTGGTCCGTTTGAGAGGTTACCAGGGGGAGATGAGGACCAGCAAGAGCTTTCAGGGACAGCACCTTTAGTGTAGGAGCAATCCTTGGACGTTCGCAATTTCGGTGTTGAGCTCTGGCCAGATTGAGCAGGAGAGGCTGTGTACGTTGGAAGTTTTAGTAGGCTAAACAAGTTCAGAGGCCAAGTGTTTGTGGTTCGTTTGAGAGGTTACCAGTGGGAGATGAGGACCAGCAAGAGCTTTCAGGGCCGGCACCTTTAGCGTAGGAGCAATCGCTGGACGTTCGCAATGTCGGTGTTGAGCTCTGGCCAGATTGAGCAGGAGAGGCTGTGTACGTTGGAAGTTTTAGTAGGCTAAACAAGTTCAGAGGCCAAGTGTTTGTGGTTCGTTTGAGAGGTTACCAGTGGGAGATGAGGACCAGCAAGAGCTTTCAGGGCTGGCACCTTTAGTGTAGGAGCAATCCTTGGACGTTCGCAATTTCGGTGTTGAGCTCTGGCCAGATTGAGCAGGAGAGGCTGTGTACGTTGGAAGTTTTAGTAGGCTAAACAAGTTCAGAGCCCAAGTGTTTGTGGTTCGTTTGAGAGGTTACCAGCGGGAGATGAGGACCAGCAAGAGCTTTCAGGGCTGGCACCTTTAGTGTAGGAGCAATCGCTGGACGTTCGCAATTTCGGTGTTGAGCTCTGGCCAGATTGAGCAGGAGAGGCTGTGTACGTTGGAAGTTTTAGTAGGCTAAACAAGTTCAGAGCCCAAGTGTTTGTGGTTCGTTTGAGAGGTTACCAGTGGGAGATGAGGACCAGCAAGAGCTTTCAGGGCTGGCACCTTTAGTGTAGGAGCAATCGCTGGACGTTCGCAATTTCGGTGTTGAGCTCTGGCCAGATTGAGCAGGAGAGGCTGTGTACGTTGGAAGTTTTAGTAGGCTAAACAAGTTCAGAGCCCAAGTGTTTGTGGTTCGTTTGAGAGGTTACCAGTGGGAGATGAGGACCAGCAAGAGCTTTCAGGGCTGGCACCTTTAGTGTAGGAGCAATCGCTGGACGTTCGCAATGTCGGTGTTGAGCTCTGGCCAGATTGAGCAGGAGAGGCTGTGTACGTTGGAAGTTTTAGTAGGCTAAACAAGTTCAGAGCCCAAGTGTTTGTGGTTCGTTTGAGAGCTTACCAGTGGGAGATGAGGACCAGCAAGAGCTTTTCAGGGCTGGCACCTTTAGTGTAGGAGCAATCCCTGGACGTTCGCAATGTCGGTGTTGAGCTCTGGCCAGATTGAGCAGGAGAGGCTGTGTACGTTGGAAGTTTTAGTAGGCTAAACAAGTTCAGAGCCCAAGTGTTTGTGGTTCGTTTGAGAGGTTACCAGTGGGAGATGAGGACCAGCAAGAGCTGGTTCAGTAGGCTGTCTATCCTTTTAGTGTAGGAGCAATCCTTGGACGTTCGCAATGTCGGTGTTGAGCTCTGGCCAGATTGAGCAGGAGAGGCTGTGTACGTTGAAGTTTTAGTAGGCTAAACAAGTTCAGAGCCCAAGTGTTTGTGGTTCGTTTGAGAGGTTACCAGTGGGAGATGAGGACCAGCAAGAGCTTTCAGGGCTGGCACCTTTAGTGTAGGAGCAATCCTGGACGTTCGCAATTTCGGTGTTGAGCTCTGGCCAGATTGAGCAGGAGAGGCTGTGTACGTTGGAAGTTTTAGTAGGCTAAACAAGTTCAGAGCCCAAGTGTTTGTGGTTCGTTTGAGAGGTTACCAGTGGGAGATGAGGACCAGCAAGAGCTTTCAGGGCTGGCACCTTTAGTGTAGGAGCAATCGCTGGACGTTCGCAATTTCGGTGTTGAGCTCTGGCCAGATTGAGCAGGAGAGGCTGTGTACGTTGGAAGTTTTAGTAGGCTAAACAAGTTCAGAGCCCAAGTGTTTGTGGTTCGTTTGAGAGGTTACCAGTGGGAGATGAGGACCAGCAAGAGCTTTCAGGGCTGGCACCTTTAGTGTAGGAGCAATCGCTGGACGTTCGCAATGTCGGTGTTGAGCTCTGGCCAGATTGAGCAGGAGAGGCTGTGTACGTTGGAAGTTTTAGTAGGCTAAACAAGTTCAGAGCCCAAGTGTTTGTGGTTCGTTTGAGAGGTTACCAGTGGGAGATGAGGACCAGCAAGAGCTTTCAGGGCTGGCACCTTTAGTGTAGGAGCAATCCCTGGACGTTCGCAATTTCGTTGGTGAATTTTGGCCAGATTGAGCAGGAGAGGCTGTGTACGTTGGAAGTTTTAGTAGGCTAAACAAGTTCAGAGCCCAAGTGTTTGTGGTTCGTTTGAGAGGTTACCAGTGGGAGATGAGGACCAGCAAGAGCTTTCAGGGCTGGCACCTTTAGTGTAGGAGCAATCCCTGGACATTCACAATTTCGGTGTTGAATTTTGGCCGGATTGAGCAGGAGAGGCTGTGTACGTTGGAAGTTTTAGTAGGCTAAACAAGTTCAGAGCCCAAGTGTTTGTGGTTCGTTTGAGAGGTTACCAGTGGGAGATGAGGACCAGCAAGAGCTTTCAGGGCTGGCACCTTTAGTGTAGGAACAATCCCTGGACGTTCGCAATTTCGGTGTTGAGCTCTGGCCAGATTGAGCAGGAGAGGCTGTGTACGTTGGAAGTTTTAGTAGGCTAACAAGTTCAGAGCCCAAGTGTTTGTGGTTCGTTTGAGAGGTTACCAGTGGGAGATGAGGACCAGCAAGAGCTTTCAGGGCCGGCACCTTTAGTGTAGGAGCAATCGCTGGACGTTCGCAATGTCGGTGTTGAGCTCTGGCCAGATTGAGCAGGAGAGGCTGTGTACGTTGGAAGTTTTAGTAGGCTAAACAAGTTCAGAGCCCAAGTGTTTGTGGTTCGTTTGAGAGGTTACCAGTGGGAGATGAGGACCAGCAAGAGCTTTCAGGGCTGGCACCTTTAGTGTAGGAGCAATCCCTGGACGTTCGCAATGTCGGTGTTGAGCTCTGGCCAGATTGAGCAGGAGAGGCTGTGTACGTTGGAAGTTTTAGTAGGCTAAACAAGTTCAGAGCCCAAGTGTTTGTGGTTCGTTTGAGAGGTTACCAGTGGGAGATGAGGACCAGCAAGAGCTTTCAGGGCTGGCACCTTTAGTGTAGGAGCAATCGCTGGACGTTCGCAATTTCGGTGTTGAGCTCTGGCCAGATTGAGCAGGAGAGGCTGTGTACGTTGGAAGTTTTAGTAGGCTAAACAAGTTCAGAGCCCAAGTGTTTGTGGTTCGTTTGAGAGGTTACCAGTGGGAGATGAGGACCAGCAAGAGCTTTCAGGGCTGGCACCTTTAGTGTAGGAGCAATCCTTGGACGTTCGCAATGTCGGTGTTGAGCTCTGGCCAGATTGAGCAGGAGAGGCTGTGTACGTTGGAAGTTTTAGTAGGCTAAACAAGTTCAGAGCCCAAGTGTTTGTGGTTCGTTTGAGAGGTTACCAGTGGGAGATGAGGACCAGCAAGAGCTTTCAGGGCTGGCACCTTTAGTGTAGGAGCAATCGCTGGACGTTCGCAATTTCGGTGTTGAGCTCTGGCCAGATTGAGCAGGAGAGGCTGTGTACGTTGGAAGTTTTAGTAGGCTAAACAAGTTCAGAGCCCAAGTGTTTGTGGTTCGTTTGAGAGGTTACCAGTGGGAGATGAGGACCAGCAAGAGCTTTCAGGGCTGGCACCTTTAGTGTAGGAGCAATCGCTGGACGTTCGCAATTTCGGTGTTGAGCTCTGGCCAGATTGAGCAGGAGAGGCTGTGTACGTTGGAAGTTTAGTAGGCTAAACAAGTTCAGAGCCCAAGTGTTTGTGGTTCGTTTGATAGGTTACCAGTGGGAGATGAGGACCAGCAAGAGCTTTCAGGGCTGGCACCTTTAGTGTAGGAGCAATCCTTGGACGTTCGCAATGTCGGTGTTGAGCTCTGGCCAGATTGAGCAGGAGAGGCTGTGTACGTTGGAAGTTTTAGTAGGCTAAACAAGTTCAGAGCCCAAGTGTTTGTGGTTCGTTTGAGAGGTTACCAGTGGAGATGAGGACCAGCAAGAGCTTTCAGGGCTGGCACCTTTAGTGTAGGAGCAATCCCTGGACGTTCGCAATTTCGGAGTTGAGCTCTGGCCAGATTGAGCAGGAGAGGCTGTGTACATTGGAAGTTTTAGTAGGCTAAACAAGTTCAGAGCCCAAGTGTTTGTGGTTCGTTTGAGAGGTTACCAGTGGGAGATGAGGACCAGCAAGAGCTTTCAGGGCTGGCACCTTTAGTGTAGGAGCAATCCCTGGACGTTCGCAATTTCATTGTTGAATTTTGGCCAGATTGAGCAGGAGAGGCTGTGTACGTTGGAAGTTTTAGTAGGCTAAACAAGTTCAGAGCCCAAGTGTTTGTGGTTCGTTTGAGAGGTTACCAGTGGGAGATGAGGACCAGCAAGAGCTTTCAGGGCTGGCACCTTTAGTGTAGGAGCAATCGCTGGACGTTCGCAATGTCGGTGTTGAGCTCTGGCCAGATTGAGCAGGAGAGGCTGTGTACGTTGGAAGTTTTAGTAGACTAAACAAGTTCAGAGCCCAAGTGTTTGTGGTTCGTTTGAGAGGTTACCAGCGGGAGATGAGGACCAGCAAGAGCTTTCACGGCTGGCACCTTTAGTGTAGGAGCAATCCCTGGACGTTCGCAATGTCGGTGTTGAGCTCTGGCCAGATTGAGCAGGAGAGGCTGTGTACGTTGGAAGTTTTAGTAGGCTAAACAAGTTCAGAGCCCAAGTGTTTGTGGTTCGTTTGAGAGGTTACCAGTGGGAGATGAGGACCAGCAAGAGCTTTCAGGGCTGGCACCTTTAGTGTAGGAGCAATCGCTGGACGTTCGCAATTTCGTTGGTGAATTTTGGCCAGATTGAGCAGGAGAGGCTGTGTACGTTGGAAGTTTTAGTAGGCTAAACAAGTTCAGAGCCCAAGTGTTTGTGGTTCGTTTGAGAGGTTACCAGTGGGAGATGAGGACCAGCAAGAGCTTTCAGGGCTGGCACCTTTAGTGTAGGAGCAATCCCTGGACATTCACAATTTCGGTGTTGAATTTTGGCGGATTGAGCAGGAGAGGCTGTGTACGTTGGAAGTTTTAGTAGGCTAAACAAGTTCAGAGCCCAAGTGTTTGTGGTCCGTTTGAGAGGTTACCAGGGGGAGATGAGGACCAGCAAGAGCTTTCAGGGCTGGCACCTTTAGTGTAGGAGCAATTGCTGGACGTTCGCAATTTCGGTGTTGAGCTCTGGCCAGATTGAGCAGGAGAGGCTGTGTACGTTGGAAGTTTTAGTAGGCTAAACAAGTTCAGAGCCCAAGTGTTTGTGGTTCGCTTGAGAGGTTACCAGTGGGACATGAGGACCAGCAAGAGCTTTCAGGGCTGGCACCTTTAGTGTAGGAGCAATCCTTGGACGTTTGCAATGTCGGTGTTGAGCTCTGGCCAGATTGAGCAGGAGAGGCTGTGTACGTTGAAGTTTTAGTAGGCTAAACAAGTTCAGAGCCCAAGTGTTTGTGGTTCGTTTGAGAGGTTACCAGTGGGAGATGAGGACCAGCAAGAGCTTTCAGGGCTGGCACCTTTAGTGTAGGAGCAATCCCTGGACGTTCGCAATTTCGGAGTTGAGCTCTGGCCAGATTGAGCAGGAGAGGCTGTGTACGTTGGAAGTTTTAGTAGGCTAAACAAGTTCAGAGCCCAAGTGTTTGTGGTTCGTTTGAGAGGTTACCAGTGGGAGATGAGGACCAGCAAGAGCTTTCAGGGCTGGCACCTTTAGTGTAGGAGCAATCGCTGGACGTTCGCAATGTCGGTGTTGAGCTCTGGCCAGATTGAGCAGGAGAGGCTGTGTACGTTGGAAGTTTTAGTAGGCTAAACAAGTTCAGAGCCCAAGTGTTTGTGGTTCGTTTGAGAGGTTACCAGTGGGAGATGAGGACCAGCAAGAGCTTTCAGGGCTGGCACCTTTAGTGTAGGAGCAATCGCTGGACGTTCGCAATGTCGGTGTTGAGCTCTGGCTAGATTGAGCAGGAGAGGCTGTGTACGTTGGAAGTTTTAGTAGGCTAAACAAGTTCAGAGCCCAAGTGTTTGTGGTTCGTTTGAGAGGTTACCAGTGGGAGATGAGGACCAGCAAGAGCTTTCAGGGCCGGCACCTTTAGTGTAGGAGCAATCCTTGGACGTTCGCAATTTCGTGTGTTGAGCTCTGGCCAGATTGAGCAGGAGAGGCTGTGTACGTTGGAAGTTTTAGTAGGCTAAACAAGTTCAGAGCCCAAGTGTTTGTGGTTCGTTTGAGAGGTTACCAGTGGGAGATGAGGAACCAGCAAGAGCTTTCAGGGCTGGCACCTTTAGTGTAGGAGCAATCCCTGGACGTTCGCAATTTCATTGTTGAATTTTGGCCAGATTGAGCAGGAGAGGCTGTGTACGTTGGAAGTTTTAGTAGGCTAAACAAGTTCAGAGCCCAAGTGTTTGTGGTTCGTTTGAGAGGTTACCAGTGGGAGATGAGGACCAGCAAGAGCTTTCAGGGCTGGCACCTTTAGTGTAGGAGCAATCGCTGGACGTTCGCAATGTCGGTGTTGAGCTCTGGCCAGATTGAGCAGGAGAGGCTGTGTACGTTGGAAGTTTTAGTAGACTAAACAAGTTCAGAGCCCAAGTGTTTGTGGTTCGTTTGAGAGGTTACCAGTGGGAGATGAGGACCAGCAAGAGCTTTCAGGGCTGGCACCTTTAGTGTAGGAGCAATCCCTGGACGTTCGCAATTTCGTTGGTGAATTTTGGCCAGATTGAGCAGGAGAGGCTGTGTACGTTGGAAGTTTTAGTAGGCTAAACAAGTTCAGAGCCCAAGTGTTTGTGGTTCGTTTGAGAGGTTACCAGTGGGAGATGAGGACCAGCAAGAGCTTTCAGGGCTGGCACCTTTAGTGTAGGAGCAATCCTTGGACGTTTTGCAATGTCGGTGTTGAGCTCTGGCCAGATTGAGCAGGAGAGGCTGTGTACGTTGGAAGTTTTAGTAGGCTAAACAAGTTCAGAGCCCAAGTGTTTGTGGTTCGTTGAGAGGTTACCAGTGGGAGATGAGGACCAGCAAGAGCTTTCAGGGCTGGCACCTTTAGTGTAGGAGCAATCCCTGGACGTTCGCAATTTCGGAGTTGAGCTCTGGCCAGATTGAGCAGGAGAGGCTGTGTACGTTGGAAGTTTTAGTAGGCTAAACAAGTTCAGAGCCCAAGTGTTTGTGGTTCGTTTGAGAGGTTACCAGTGGGAGATGAGGACCAGCAAGAGCTTTCAGGGCTGGCACCTTTAGTGTAGGAGCAATCGCTGGACGTTCGCAATGTCGGTGTTGAGCTCTGGCCAGATTGAGCAGGAGAGGCTGTGTACGTTGGAAGTTTTAGTAGGCTAAACAAGTTCAGAGCCCAAGTGTTTGTGGTTCGTTTGAGAGGTTACCAGTGGGAGATGAGGACCAGCAAGAGCTTTCAGGGCTGGCACCTTTAGTGTAGGAGCAATCGCTGGACGTTCGCAATGTCGGTGTTGAGCTCTGGCTAGATTGAGCAGGAGAGGCTGTGTACGTTGGAAGTTTTAGTAGGCTAAACAAGTTCAGAGCCCAAGTGTTTGTGGTTCGTTTGAGAGGTTACCAGTGGGAGATGAGGACCAGCAAGAGCTTTCAGGGCCGGCACCTTTAGTGTAGGAGCAATCCTTGGACGTTCGCAATTTCGGTGTTGAGCTCTGGCCAGATTGAGCAGGAGAGGCTGTGTACGTTGGAAGTTTTAGTAGGCTAAACAAGTTCAGAGCCCAAGTGTTTGTGGTTCGTTTGAGAGGTTACCAGTGGGAGATGAGGACCAGCAAGAGCTTTCAGGGCTGGCACCTTTAGTGTAGGAGCAATCCCTGGACGTTCGCAATGTCGGTGTTGAGCTCTGGCCAGATTGAGCAGGAGAGGCTGTGTACGTTGGAAGTTTTAGTAGGCTAAACAAGTTCAGAGCCCAAGTGTTTGTGGTTCGTTTGAGAGGTTACCAGTGGGAGATGAGGACCAGCAAGAGCTTTCAGGGACGGCACCTTTAGTGTAGGAGCAATCCTTGGACGTTCGCAATTTCGGTGTTGAGCTCTGGCCAGATTGAGCAGGAGAGGCTGTGTACGTTGGAAGTTTTAGTAGGCTAAACAAGTTCAGAGGCCAAGTGTTTGTGGTTCGTTTGAGAGGTTACCAGTGGGAGATGAGGACCAGCAAGAGCTTTCAGGGCCGGCACCTTTAGCGTAGGAGCAATCGCTGGACGTTCGCAATGTCGGTGTTGAGCTCTGGCCAGATTGAGCAGGAGAGGCTGTGTACGTTGGAAGTTTTAGTAGGCTAAACAAGTTCAGAGGCCAAGTGTTTGTGGTTCGTTTGAGAGGTTACCAGTGGAGATGAGGACCAGCAAGAGCTTTCAGGGCTGGCACCTTTAGGTGTAGGAGCAATCCCTGGACGTTCGCAATTTCGTTGGTGAATTTTGGCCAGATTGAGCAGGAGAGGCTGTGTACGTTGGAAGTTTTAGTAGGCTAAACAAGTTCAGAGCCCAAGTGTTTGTGGTTCGTTTGAGAGGTTACCAGTGGGAGATGAGGACCAGCAAGAGCTTTCAGGGCTGGCACCTTTAGTGTAGGAGCAATCGCTGGACGTTCGCAATGTCGGTGTTGAGCTCTGGCCAGATTGAGCAGGAGAGGCTGTGTACGTTGGAAGTTTTAGTAGGCTAAACAAGTTCAGAGCCCAAGTGTTTGTGGTTCGTTTGAGAGGTTACCAGTGGGAGATGAGGACCAGCAAGAGCTTTCAGGGCTGGCACCTTTAGTGTAGGAGCAATCCCTGGACGTTCGCAATGTCCGGTGTTGAGCTCTGGCCAGATTGAGCAGGAGAGGCTGTGTACGTTGGAAGTTTTTAGTAGGCTAAACAAGTTCAGAGCCAAGTGTTTGTGGTTCGTTTGAGAGGTTACCAGTGGGAGATGAGGACCAGCAAGAGCTTTCAGGGCTGGCACCTTTAGTGTAGGAGCAATCCCTGGACGTTCGCAATTTCGTTGGTGAATTTTGGCCAGATTGAGCAGGAGAGGCTGTGTACGTTGGATTTTAGTAGGCTAAACAAGTTCAGAGCCCAAGTGTTTGTGGTTCGTTTGAGAGGTTACCAGTGGGAGATGAGGACCAGCAAGAGCTTTCAGGGCTGGCACCTTTAGTGTAGGAGCAATCCCTGGACATTCACAATTTCGGTGTTGAATTTTGGCCGGATTGAGCAGGAGAGGCTGTGTACGTTGGAAGTTTTAGTAGGCTAAACAAGTTCAGAGCCCAAGTGTTTGTGGTTCGTTTGAGAGGTTACCAGTGGGAGATGAGGACCAGCAAGAGCTTTCAGGGCTGGCACCTTTAGTGTAGGAGCAATCCCTGGACGTTCGCAATTTCGGAGTTGAGCTCTGGCCAGATTGAGCAGGAGAGGCTGTGTACGTTGGAAGTTTTAGTAGGCTAAACAAGTTCAGAGCCCAAGTGTTTGTGGTTCGTTTGAGAGGTTACCAGTGGGAGATGAGGACCAGCAAGAGCTTTCAGGGCTGGCACCTTTAGTGTAGGAGCAATCGCTGGACGTTCGCAATGTCGGTGTTGAGCTCTGGCCAGATTGAGCAGGAGAGGCTGTGTACGTTGGAAGTTTTAGTAGGCTAAACAAGTTCAGAGCCCAAGTGTTTGTGGTTCGTTTGAGAGGTTACCAGTGGGAGATGAGGACCAGCAAGAGCTTTCAGGGCTGGCACCTTTAGTGTAGGAGCAATCGCTGGACGTTCGCAATGTCGGTGTTGAGCTCTGGCTAGATTGAGCAGGAGAGGCTGTGTACGTTGGAAGTTTTAGTAGGCTAAACAAGTTCAGAGCCCAAGTGTTTGTGGTTCGTTTGAGAGGTTACCAGTGGGAGATGAGGACCAGCAAGAGCTTTCAGGGCTGGCACCTTTAGTGTAGGAGCAATCCTTGGACGTTCGCAATTTCGGTGTTGAGCTCTGGCCAGATTGAGCAGGAGAGGCTGTGTACGTTGGAAGTTTTAGTAGGCTAAACAAGTTCAGAGCCCAAGTGTTTGTGGTTCGTTTGAGAGGTTACCAGTGGGAGATGAGGACCAGCAAGAGCTTTCAGGGCTGGCACCTTTAGTGTAGGAGCAATCCCTGGACGTTCGCAATGTCGGTGTTGAGCTCTGGCCAGATTGAGCAGGAGAGGCTGTGTACGTTGGAAGTTTTAGTAGGCTAAACAAGTTCAGAGCCCAAGTGTTTGTGGTTCGTTTGAGAGGTTACCAGTGGGAGATGAGGACCAGCAAGAGCTTTCAGGGACGGCACCTTTAGTGTAGGAGCAATCCTTGGACGTTCGCAATTTCGGTGTTGAGCTCTGGCCAGATTGAGCAGGAGAGGCTGTGTACGTTGGAAGTTTTAGTAGGCTAAACAAGTTCAGAGGCCAAGTGTTTGTGGTTCGTTTGAGAGGTTACCAGTGGGAGATGAGGACCAGCAAGAGCTTTCAGGGCCGGCACCTTTAGCGTAGGAGCAATCGCTGGACGTTCGCAATGTCGGTGTTGAGCTCTGGCCAGATTGAGCAGGAGAGGCTGTGTACGTTGGAAGTTTTAGTAGGCTAAACAAGTTCAGAGGCCAAGTGTTTGTGGTTCGTTTGAGAGGTTACCAGTGGGAGATGAGGACCAGCAAGAGCTTTCAGGGCTGGCACCTTTAGTGTAGGAGCAATCCCTGGACGTTCGCAATTTCGTTGGTGAATTTTGGCCAGATTGAGCAGGAGAGGCTGTGTACGTTGGAAGTTTTAGTAGGCTAAACAAGTTCAGAGCCCAAGTGTTTGTGGTTCGTTTGAGAGGTTACCAGTGGGAGATGAGGACCAGCAAGAGCTTTCAGGGCTGGCACCTTTAGTGTAGGAGCAATCCCTGGACATTCACAATTTCGGTGTTGAATTTTGGCCGGATTGAGCAGGAGAGGCTGTGTACGTTGGAAGTTTTAGTAGGCGAAACAAGTTCAGAGCCCAAGTGTTTGTGGTCCATTTGAGAGGTTACCAGTGGGAGATGAGGAGCAGCAAGAGCTTTCAGGGCTGGCACCTTTAGTGTAGGAACAATCCTGGACGTTCGCAATTTCGGTGTTGAGCTCTGGCCAGATTGAGCAGGAGAGGCTGTGTACGTTGGAAGTTTTAGTAGGCTAAACAAGTTCAGAGCCCAAGTGTTTGTGGTTCGCTTGAGAGGTTACCAGTGGGAGATGAGGACCAGCAAGAGCTTTCAGGGCTGGCACCTTTAGTGTAGGAGCAATCCTTGGACGTTCGCAATTTCGGTGTTGAGCTCTGGCCAGATTGAGCAGGAGAGGCTGTGTACGTTGGAAGTTTTAGTAGGCTAAACAAGTTCAGAGCCCAAGTGTTTGTGGTTCGTTTGAGAGGTTACCAGCGGGAGATGAGGACAGCAAGAGCTTTCAGGGCTGGCACCTTTAGTGTAGGAGCAATCGCTGGACGTTCGCAATTTCGGTGTTGAGCTCTGGCCAGATTGAGCAGGAGAGGCTGTGTACGTTGGAAGTTTTAGTAGGCTAAACAAGTTCAGAGCCCAAGTGTTTGTGGTTCGTTTGAGAGGTTACCAGTGGGAGATGAGGACCAGCAAGAGCTTTCAGGGCTGGCACCTTTAGTGTAGGAGCAATCGCTGGACGTTCGCAATTTCGGTGTTGAGCTCTGGCCAGATTGAGCAGGAGAGGCTGTGTACGTTGGAAGTTTTAGTAGGCTAAACAAGTTCAGAGCCCAAGTGTTTGTGGTTCGTTTGAGAGGTTACCAGTGGGAGATGAGGACCAGCAAGAGCTTTCAGGGCTGGCACCTTTAGTGTAGGAGCAATCGCTGGACGTTCGCAATTTCGGTGTTGAGCTCTGGCCAGATTGAGCAGGAGAGGCTGTGTACGTTGGAAGTTTTAGTAGGCTAAACAAGTTCAGAGCCCAAGTGTTTGTGGTTCGTTTGAGAGGTTACCAGTGGGAGATGAGGACCAGCAAGAGCTTTCAGGGCTGGCACCTTTAGTGTAGGAGCAATCCCTGGACGTTCGCAATGTCGGTGTTGAGCTCTGGCCAGATTGAGCAGGAGAGGCTGTGTACGTTGGAAGTTTTAGTAGGCTAAACAAGTTCAGAGCCCAAGTGTTTGTGGTTCGTTTGAGAGGTTACCAGTGGGAGATGAGGACCAGCAAGAGCTTTCAGGGCTGGCACCTTTAGTGTAGGAGCAATCGCTGGACGTTCGCAATGTCGGTGTTGAGCTCTGGCCAGATTGAGCAGGAGAGGCTGTGTACGTTGGAAGTTTTAGTAGGCTAAACAAGTTCAGAGCCCAAGTGTTTGTGGTTCGTTTGAGAGGTTACCAGTGGGAGATGAGGACCAGCAAGAGCTTTCAGGGCTGGCACCTTTAGTGTAGGAGCAATCCTTGGACGTTCGCAATGTCGGTGTTGAGCTCTGGCCAGATTGAGCAGGAGAGGCTGTGTACGTTGGAAGTTTTAGTAGGCTAAACAAGTTCAGAGCCCAAGTGTTTGTGGTTCGTTTGAGAGGTTACCAGTGGGAGATGAGGACCAGCAAGAGCTTTCAGGGCTGGCACCTTTAGTGTAGGAGCAATCGCTGGACGTTCGCAATGTCGGTGTTGAGCTCTGGCCAGATTGAGCAGGAGAGGCTGTGTACGTTGGAAGTTTTAGTAGGCTAAACAAGTTCAGAGCCCAAGTGTTTGTGGTTCGTTTGAGAGGTTACCAGTGGGAGATGAGGACCAGCAAGAGCTTTCAGGGCTGGCACCTTTAGTGTAGGAGCAATCCTTGGACGTTCGCAATTTCGGTGTTGAGCTCTGGCCAGATTGAGCAGGAGAGGCTATGTACGTTGGAAGTTTTAGTAGGCTAAACAAGTTCAGAGCCCAAGTGTTTGTGGTTCGTTTGAGAGGTTACCAGTGGGAGATGAGGACCAGCAAGAGCTTTCAGGGCTGGCACCTTTAGTGTAGGAGCAATCGCTGGACGTTCGCAATGTCGGTGTTGAGCTCTGGCCAGATTGAGCAGGAGAGGCTGTGTACGTTGGAAGTTTTAGTAGGCTAAACAAGTTCAGAGCCCAAGTGTTTGTGGTCCATTTGAGAGGTTACCAGTGGGAGATGAGGAGCAGCAAGAGCTTTCAGGGCTGGCACCTTTAGTGTAGGAACAATCCCTGGACGTTCGCAATTTCGGTGTTGAGCTCTGGCCAGATTGAGCAGGAGAGGCTGTGTACGTTGGAAGTTTTAGTAGGCTAAACAAGTTCAGAGCCCAAGTGTTTGTGGTTCGCTTGAGAGGTTACCAGTGGGAGATGAGGACCAGCAAGAGCTTTCAGGGCTGGCACCTTTAGTGTAGGAGCAATCCTTGGACGTTCGCAATGTCGGTGTTGAGCTCTGGCCAGATTGAGCAGGAGAGGCTGTGTACGTTGGAAGTTTTAGTAGGCTAAACAAGTTCAGAGCCCAAGTGTTTGTGGTTCGTTTGAGAGGTTACCAGCGGGAGATGAGGACCAGCAAGAGCTTTCAGGGCTGGCACCTTTAGTGTAGGAGCAATCGCTGGACGTTCGCAATTTCGGTGTTGAGCTCTGGCCAGATTGAGCAGGAGAGGCTGTGTACGTTGGAAGTTTTAGTAGGCTAAACAAGTTCAGAGCCCAAGTGTTTGTGGGTTCGTTTGAGAGGTTACCAGTGGGAGATGAGGACCAGCAAGAGCTTTCAGGGCTGGCACCTTTAGTGTAGGAGCAATCGCTGGACGTTCGCAATTTCGGTGTTGAGCTCTGGCCAGATTGAGCAGGAGAGGCTGTGTACGTTGGAAGTTTTAGTAGGCTAAACAAGTTCAGAGCCCAAGTGTTTGTGGTTCGTTTGAGAGGTTACCAGTGGGAGATGAGGACCAGCAAGAGCTTTCAGGGCTGGCACCTTTAGTGTAGGAACAATCCCTGGACGTTCGCAATTTCGGTGTTGAGCTCTGGCCAGATTGAGCAGGAGAGGCTGTGTACGTTGGAAGTTTTAGTAGGCTAAACAAGTTCAGAGCCCAAGTGTTTGTGGTTCGTTTGAGAGGTTACCAGTGGGAGATGAGGACCAGCAAGAGCTTTCAGGCTGGCACCTTTAGTGTAGGAGCAATCGCTGGACGTTCGCAATGTCGGTGTTGAGCTCTGGCCAGATTGAGCAGGAGAGGCTGTGTACGTTGGAAGTTTTAGTAGGCTAAACAAGTTCAGAGCCCAAGTGTTTGTGGTTCGTTTGAGAGGTTACCAGTGGGAGATGAGGACCAGCAAGAGCTTTCAGGGCTGGCACCTTTAGTGTAGGAGCAATCGCTGGACGTTCGCAATTTCGGTGTTGAGCTCTGGCCAGATTGAGCAGGAGAGGCTGTGTACGTTGGAAGTTTTAGTAGGCTAAACAAGTTCAGAGCCCAAGTGTTTGTGGTTCGTTTGAGAGGTTACCAGTGGGAGATGAGGACCAGCAAGAGCTTTCAGGGCTGGCACCTTTAGTGTAGGAGCAATCCTTGGACGTTCGCAATGTCGGTGTTGAGCTCTGGCCAGATTGAGCAGGAGAGGCTGTGTACGTTGGAAGTTTTAGTAGGCTAAACAAGTTCAGAGCCCAAGTGTTTGTGGTTCGTTTGAGAGGTTACCAGTGGGAGATGAGGACCAGCAAGAGCTTTCAGGGCTGGCACCTTTAGTGTAGGAGCAATCGCTGGACGTTCACAATTTCGGTGTTGAGCTCTGGCCAGATTGAGCAGGAGAGGCTGTGTACGTTGGAAGTTTTAGTAGGCTAAACAAGTTCAGAGCCCAAGTGTTTGTGGTTCGTTTGAGAGGTTACCAGTGGGAGATGAGGACCAGCAAGAGCTTTCAGGGCTGGCACCTTTAGTGTAGGAGCAATCCTGGACGTTCGCAATTTCGGTGTTGAGCTCTGGCCAGATTGAGCAGGAGAGGCTATGTACGTTGGAAGTTTTAGTAGGCTAAACAAGTTCAGAGCCCAAGTGTTTGTGGTTCGTTTGAGAGGTTACCAGTGGGAGATGAGGACCAGCAAGAGCTTTCAGGGCTGGAACCTTTAGTGTAGGAGCAATCGCTGGACGTTCGCAATGTCGGTGTTGAGCTCTGGCCAGATTGAGCAGGAGAGGCTGTGTACGTTGGAAGTTTTAGTAGGCTAAACAAGTTCAGAGCCCAAGTGTTTGTGGTTCGTTTGAGAGGTTACCAGTGGGAGATGAGGACCAGCAAGAGCTTTCAGGGCTGGCACCTTTAGTGTAGGAGCAATCCCTGGACGTTCGCAATTTCGTTGGTGAATTTTGACCAGATTGAGCAGGAGAGGCTGTGTACGTTGGAAGTTTTAGTAGGCTAAACAAGTTCAGAGCCCAAGTGTTTGTGGTTCGTTTGAGAGGTTACCAGTGGGAGATGAGGACCAGCAAGAGCTTTCAGGGCTGGCACCTTTAGTGTAGGAGCAATCCCTGGACATTCACAATTTCGGTGTTGAATTTTGGCCAGATTGAGCAGGAGAGGCTGTGTACGTTGGAAGTTTTAGTAGGCTAAACAAGTTCAGAGCCCAAGTGTTTGTGGTTCGTTTGAGAGCTTACCAGTGGGACATGAGGACCAGCAAGAGCTTTCAGGGCTGGCACCTTTAGTGTAGGAACAATCCCTGGACGTTCGCAATTCGGTGTTGAGCTCTGGCCAGATTGAGCAGGAGAGGCTGTGTACGTTGGAAGTTTTAGTAGGCTAAACAAGTTCAGAGCCCAAGTGTTTGTGGTTCGTTTGAGAGGTTACCAGTGGGAGATGAGGACCAGCAAGAGCTTTCAGGGCTGGCACCTTTAGTGTAGGAGCAATTGCTGGACGTTCGCAATGTCGGTGTTGAGCTCTGGCCAGATTGAGCAGGAGAGGCTGTGTACGTTGGAAGTTTTAGTAGGCTAAACAAGTTCAGAGCCCAAGTGTTTGTGGTTCGTTTGAGAGGTTACCAGTGGGAGATGAGGACCAGCAAGAGCTTTCAGGGCTGGCACCTTTAGTGTAGGAGCAATCCCTGGACGTTCGCAATGTCGGTGTTGAGCTCTGGCCAGATTGAGCAGGAGAGGCTGTGTACGTTGGAAGTTTTAGTAGGCTAAACAAGTTCAGAGGCCAAGTGTTTGTGGTTCGTTTGAGAGGTTACCAGTGGGAGATGAGGACCAGCAAGAGCTTTCAGGGCTGGCACCTTTAGTGTAGGAGCAATCCCTGGACGTTCGCAATGTCGGGTGTTGAGCTCTGGCCAGATTGAGCAGGAGAGGCTGTGTACGTTGGAAGTTTTAGTAGGCTAAACAAGTTCAGAGCCCAAGTGTTTGTGGTTCGTTTGAGAGGTTACCAGTGGGAGATGAGGACCAGCAAGAGCTTTCAGGGCTGGCACCTTTAGTGTAGGAGCAATCCTTGGACGTTCGCAATGTCGGTGA
>NW_026776957.1:0-37907 GCF_030936135.1 Gavia stellata
TGTTTGTTTCCCTTGTTTCCATGGTTTCCATTGTAGCCATTGTTTGTTTCCATTGTTGCCATGGTTTGTTTCCATGGTTTACTTCCATGGTTTGTTTCCATGGTTTCCGTTGTTTCCATTGTTTATTTTCGTTCTTTCCCTTGTTTCCATGGATTGTTTCAATGGTTTGTTTCCATTGTTTCCATGGTTCGTTTCCGTTGTTTCCCTTGTTTCCCTTGTTTGTTTCCCTTGTTTCCCTTGTTTTCATTGCTTCCATTGTTTGTTTCCCTTGTTTCCCTTGTTTGTTTCCATGGTTTGTTTCCCTTCTTTCCATGGCTTGTTTCCATTGTTTCTTTCCCTTGTTTCCATTGTTTCCATTGTTTGTTTCCCTTGTTTCCGTTGTTTGTTTCCATGGTTTGTTTCCCTTCTTTCCATTGTTTGTTTCCATTGTTTGTTTCCCTTGTTTCCCTTGTTACCATTGTTTGTTTCCCTTGTTTCCATTGTTTCCATTGTTTGGTTCCCTTCTTTCCATGGTTTGTTTCCATTGTTTGTTTCCCTTCTTTCCATTGTTTCGCCTTTTTCCATTGTTTCCATTGTTTCCATTGTTTGTTTCCCTTGTTTCCCTTGTTTGTTTCCCTTGTTTCCATGGTTTCCATTGTATCCATTGTTTGTTTCCTTTGTTGCCATGGTTTGTTTCCATAGTTTGTTTCCATGGTTTGTTTCCATGTTTTGTTTCCATGGTTTCTGTTGGTTCCGTTGTTTGTTTCCGTTGTTTCCATTGTTTCCATGGTTTGTTTCCATTTTTTAGTTTGTTTCCATTGTTTGCTACCATTGTTTCCCTTGTTTCCATTGTTTGTTTCATTTGTTTCCATTGTTTGTTTCATTTGTTTCCATTGTTTGTTTCCCTTGTTTCCATTGTTTCTTTCCATTGTTTCCGTTTTTTCCATTGTTTCCATTGTTTCCCTTGTTTCCATTGTTTCCATTGTTTCCCTTGTTTCCATTGTTTCCATCGTTTGTTTCCCTTGTTTGCATTGTTTGTTTCCATTGTTTGTTTCCCTTGTTTCCATTGTTTCCATTGTTTGTTTCCCTTGTTTGCATTGTTTGTTTCCATGGTTTGTTTTCGTTGTTTCCCTTGTTTCCTTTGTTTGTTTCCCTTGTTTGTTTTCATTGTTTTTTTTCCCCTTGTTTCCATGGTTTGTTTCCATTGTTTGTTTCCCTCCTTTCCATGGTTTGTTTCCCTTGTTTCCATGGTTTCCATTGTATCCATTGTTTGTTTCCTTTGTTGCCATGGTTTGTTTCCATAGTTTGTTTCCATGTTTTGTTTCCATGTTTTGTTTCCATGGTTTCTGTTGGTTCCGTTGTTTGTTTCCATTGTTTCCATGGTTTGTTTCCATTTTTTACTTTGCTTCCATTCTTTGTTTCCATTGTTTCCCTTGTTTCCATGGTTTGTTTCCCTTGTTTCCATTGCTTTCATTGTTTGTTTCCCTTGTTACCATTGTTTGTTTCCCTTGTTTCCGTTTCTTCCATTGTTGCCATTGTTTCCCTTTTTTCCATTGTTTCCATTGTTTGTTTCCCTTGTTTCCATTGTTTCCATTGTTTGGTTCCCTTGTTTCCATTGTTTCCATTGTTTGGTTCCCTTGTTTCCATGGTTTGTTTCCATTGTTTGTTTCCATTGTTTCCATTGTTTCTTTCCATTGTTTTTTTCCATTGTTTCCATTGTTTCTTTCCATTGTTTTTTTCCATTGTTTCCATTGTTTGTTTCCATGGTTTGTTTTCGTTGTTTCCCTTGTTTCCATTGTTTGTTTCCCTTGTTTCCATGGCTTGTTTCCCTTGTTTCCATGGTTTATTTCCATGGTTTGTTTCCCTTCTTTCCATGGTATCCATTGTATCCATTGTTTGTTTCCATTGTTGCCATGGTTTGTTGCCATGGTTTGTTGCCATGGTTGGTTTCCCTTGTTTCCGTTGTTTCCATGGTTTGTTTCCGTTCTTTCCCTTCTTTCCATGGTTTTTTCCAATGGTTTGTTTCCATTGTTTCCATGGTTTCTTTCCGTTGTTTAGTTTGTTTCCATTGTTTGTTTCCCTAGTTTCCCTTGTTTCCATTGTTTGTTTCCCTTGTTTCCATGTTTTCTTTCCCTTGTTTCCCTTCTTTCCCTTATTTCCATTGTTTCCATTGTTTGTTTCCCTTGTTTCCATTGTTTCCATTGTTTGTTTCCCTTGTTTCCATTGTTTCTTTCCATTGTTTCCGTTTTTTCCATTGTTTCCATTGTTTCCCTTGTTTCCATTGTTTCCATCGTTTGTTTCCCTTGTTTGCATTGTTTGTTTCCATTGTTTGTTTCCCTTGTTTCCATTGTTTCCCTTTTTTCCATTGTTTCCATTGTTTGTTTCCCTTGTTTCCATTGTTTCCATTGTTTGGTTCCCTTGTTTCCATGGTTTGTTTCCATTGTTTGTTTCCATTGTTTCCATTGTTTCCGTTTTTTCCATTGTTTCCCTTGTTTCCATTGTTTCTTTCCATTGTTTGTTTCCATTGTTTCCATTGTTTGTTTCCATGGTTTGTTTTCGTTGTTTCCTTTGTTTCCATTGTTTGTTTCCATTGTTTCCATTGTTTCCATTGTTTCCATTGTTTCTTTCCATTGTTTGTTTCCATTGTTTGTTTCCATTGTTTCCATTGTTTGTTTCCATGGTTTGTTTTCGTTGTTTCCTTTGTTTCCATTGTTTGTTTCCCTTGTTTCCATGGCTTTTTTCCCTTGTTTCCATGGTTTATTTCCATGGTTTGTTTCCCTTCTTTCCATGGTATCCATTGTATCCATTGTTTGTTTCCATTGTTGCCATGGTTTGTTGCCATGGTTTGTTTCCATGGTTGGTTTCCCTTGTTTCCGTTGTTTCCATGGTTGGTTTCCGTTCTTTCCCTTCTTTCCATGGTTTTTTCCAATGGTTTGTTTCCATTGTTTCCATGGTTTCTTTCCGTTGTTTAGTTTGTTTCCATTGTTTGTTTCCCTTTTTTCCCTTGTTTCCATTGTTTGTTTCCCTTGTTTCCATGTTTTCTTTCCCTTGTTTCCCTTGTTTCCCTTGTTTCCATTGTTTCCATTGTTTGTTTCCCTTGTTTCCATGCTTTGTTTCCCTTGTTTGTTTCCATGGTTTGTTTCCCTTCTTTCCATGGCTTGTTTCCATTGTTTGTTTCCCTTGTTGCCATTGTTTGTTTCCATTGTTTGTTTCCCTTGTTTCCGTTGTTTCCGTTGTTTGTTTCCATTGTTTAGTTTGTTTCCATTGTTTGTTTCCATTGTTTCCCTTCTTTCCATTGTTTGTTTCCCTTGTTTCCATTCTTTCCATTGTTTGTTTCCCTTGTTTCTCTTGTTTCAATTGTTTGTTTCCCTTGTTGCCATTGTTTGTTTCCCTTGTTGCCATTGTTTGTTTCCATGGTTGGTTTCCCTTGTTTCCATGGCTTGTTTCCATTGTTTCCATGGTTTCCATTGTAGCCATTGTTTGTTTCCATTGTTGCCATGGTTTGTTTCCATGGTTTACTTCCATGGTTTGTTTCCATGGTTTCCGTTGTTTCCATTGTTTATTTTCGTTCTTTCCCTTGTTTCCGTGGATTGTTTCAATGGTTTATTTCCATTGTTTCCATGGTTCGTTTCCCTTGTTTCCCTGGTTTCCATTGTTTATTTCTCTTGTTTCCACGGTTTGTTTCCCTTGTTTCCCTTGTTACCATTGTTTGTTTCCCTTGTTTCCCTTGTTTCCATTGTTTGTTTCCCTTGTTTCCATGTTTTCTTTCCCTTGTTTCCCTTGTTTCCCTTATTTCCATTGTTTCCATTGTTTGTTTCCCTTGTTTCCATTGTTTCCATTGTTTGTTTCCCTTGTTTCCATTGTTTCTTTCCATTGTTTCCGTTTTTTCCAGTTTCCATTGTTTCCCTTGTTTCCATTGTTTCCATCGTTTGTTTCCCTTGTTTGCATTGTTTGTTTCCATTGTTTGTTTCCCTTGTTTCCATTGTTTCCCTTTTTTCCATTGTTTCCATTGTTTGTTTCCCTTGTTTCCATTGTTTCCATTGTTTGGTTCCCTTGTTTCCATGGTTTGTTTCCATTGTTTGTTTCCCTTGTTTCCATTGTTTCCGTTTTTTCCGTTTTTTCCATTGTTTCCATTGTTTCCATTGTTTCTTTCCATTGTTTGTTTCCATTGTTTCCATTGTTTGTTTCCATGGTTTGTTTTCGTTGTTTCCTTTGTTTCCATTGTTTGTTTCCATTGTTTCTCTTGTTTCAATTGTTTGTTTCCATTGTTTCCATTGTTTGTTTCCATGGTTTTTTTCCCTTGTTTCCATGGCTTGTTTCCATGGTTTCCATGGTTTCCATTGTAGCCATTTTTTGTTTCCATTGTTGCCATCGTTTGTTTCCATGGTTTACTTCCATGGTTTGTTTCCATGGTTTCCATTGTTTCCATTGTTTATTTTCGGTCTTTCCCTTGTTTCCATGGATTGTTTCAATGGTTTGTTTCCATTGTTTCCATGGTTCGTTTCCGTTGTTTCCCTTGTTTCCCTTGTTTGTTTCCCGTTTCCCTTGTTTTCATTGCTTCCATTGTTTGTTTCCCTTGTTTCCATTGTTTCCATTGTTTGTTTCCCTTGTTTCCATTGTTTCCATTGTTTGTTTCCCTTGTTTCCCTTGTTTGTTTCCATGGTTTGTTTCCCTTCTTTCCATGGCTTGTTGCCATTGTTTGTTTCCCTTGTTGCCATTGTTTG
Organism: Gavia stellata; assembly: GCF_030936135.1. Lineage (NCBI taxonomy): Eukaryota > Metazoa > Chordata > Aves > Gaviiformes > Gaviidae > Gavia > Gavia stellata. The sequence goes on from NW_026776957.1 coordinate 4,704, forward strand.
TTACCATGGTTTGTTTCCCTTGTTTCCATGGCTTGTTTCCATTGTTTCCATGGTTTCCATTGTAGCCATTGTTTGTTTCCTTTGTTCCCATGGTTTGTTTCCATAGTTTGTTTCCATGGTTTGTTTCCATGTTTTGTTTCCATGGTTTCTGTTGGTTCCGTTGTTTGTTTCCATTGTTTCCATTGTTTCCATGGTTTGTTTCCATTTTTTAGTTTGTTTCCATTCTTTGTTTCCATTGTTTCCCTTGTTTCCATTGTTTGTTTCATTTGTTTCCATTGTTTGTTTCATTTGTTTCCATTTTTTCCATTGTTTGTTTCCCTTGTTTCCATTGTTTCCATTGTTTGTTTCCCTTGTTTCCCTTGTTTGTTTCCATGGTTTGTTTCCCTTCTTTCCATGGCTTGTTTCCATTGTTTGTTTCCCTTGTTTCCATTGTTTGTTTCCATTGTTTGTTTCCCTTGTTTCCGTTGTTTCCGTTGTTTGTTTCCATTGTTTAGTTTGTTTCCATTGTTTGTTTCCATTGTTTCCCGTCTTTCCATTGTTTGTTTCCCTTGTTTCCATTCTTTCCATTGTTTGTTTCCCTTGTTTCTCTTGTTTCAATTGTTTGTTTCCCTTGTTGCCATTGTTTGTTTCCCTTGTTGCCATTGTTTGTTACCATGGTTTGTTTCCCTTGTTTCCATGGCTTGTTTCCATTGTTTCCATGGTTTCCATTGTTGCCATTGTTTGTTTCCATGGTTTGTTTCCCTTGTTTCCATGGCTTGTTTCCCTTGTTTCCATGGTTTATTTCCATGGTTTGTTTCCCTTCTTTCCATGGTATCCATTGTATCCATTGTTTGTTTCCATTGTTGCCATGGTTTGTTGCCATGGTTTGTTTCCATGGTTGGTTTCCCTTGTTTCCGTTGTTTCCATGGTTTGTTTCCGTTCTTTCCCTTCTTTCCATGGTTTTTTCCAATGGTTTGTTTCCATTGTTTCCATGGTTTCTTTCCGTTGTTTAGTTTGTTTCCATTGTTTGTTTCCCTTGTTTCCCTTGTTTCCATTGTTTCTTTCCCTTGTTTCCGTTGTTTCCATTGTTTGTTTCCCTTGTTTCCCTTGTTTGTTTCCATGGTTTGTTTCCCTTCTTTCCATGGCTTGTTTCCATTGTTTGTTTCCCTTGTTGCCATTGTTTGTTTCCATTGTTTAGTTTGTTTCCATTGTTTGTTTCCATTGTTTCCCTTCTTTCCATTGTTTGTTTCCCTTGTTTCCATTCTTTCCATTGTTTGTTTCCCTTCTTTCTCTTGTTTCAATTGTTTGTTTCCCTTGTTGCCATTGTTTGTTTCCCTTGTTGCAATTGTTTGTTACCATGGTTTGTTTCCCTTGTTTCCGTGGCTTGTTTCCATTGTTTCCATGGTTTCCATTGTAGCCATTGTTTGTTTTCTTTGTTCCCATGGTTTGTTTCCATAGTTTGTTTCCATGGTTTGTTTCCATGTTTTGTTTCCATGGTTTCTGTTGGTTCCGTTGTTTGTTTCCATTGTTTCCATTGTTTCCATGGTTTGTTTCCATTTTTTAGTTTGTTTCCATTGTTTGTTTCCATTGTTTCCCTTGTTTCCATTGTTTGTTTCATTTGTTTCCATTGTTTGTTTCATTTGTTTCCATTGTTTCCATTGTTTGTTTCCCTTGTTTCCATTGTTTCTTTCCATTGTTTCCGTTTTTTCCATGGTTTCCATTGTTTCCCTTGTTTCCATTGTTTCCATCGTTTGTTTCCCTTGTTTGCATTGTTTGTTTCCATTGTTTGTTTCCCTTGTTTCCATTGTTTCCCTTTTTTCCATTGTTTCCATTGTTTGGTTCCCTTGTTTCCATTGTTTCCATTGTTTGTTTCCCTTGTTTCCATTGTTTCTTTCCATTGTTTCCGTTTTTTCCATTGTTTCCATTGTTTCCGTTTTTTCCATTGTTTCCCTTGTTTCCATTGTTTCTTTCCATTGTTTGTTTCCATTGTTTCCATTGTTTGTTTCCATGGTTTGTTTTCGTTGTTTCCTTTGTTTCCATTGTTTGTTTCCATTGTTTCCATTGTTTCCATTGTTTCCATTGTTTCTTTCCATTGTTTCTTTCCATTGTTTCTTTCCATTGTTTCCACTGTTTGTTTCTATGGTTTGTTTTCGTTGTTTCCTTTGTTTCCATTGTTTGTTTCCCTTGTTTCCATGGCTTGTTTCCCTTGTTTCCATGGTTTATTTCCATGGTTTGTTTCCCTTCTTTCCATGGTATCCATTGTATCCATTGTTTGTTTCCATTGTTGCCATGGTTTGTTGCCATGGTTTGTTTCCATGGTTGGTTTCCCTTGTTTCCGTTGTTTCCATGGTTTGTTTCCGTTCTTTCCCTTCTTTCCATGGTTTTTTCCAGTGGTTTGTTTCCATTGTTTCCATGGTTTCTTTCCGTTGTTTAGTTTGTTTCCATTGTTTGTTTCCCTTGTTTCCCTTGTTTCCATTGTTTGTTTCCCTTGTTTCCATGTTTTCTTTCCCTTGTTTCCCTTGTTTCCCTTGTTTCCCTTGTTTCCATTGTTTCCATTGTTTGTTTCCCTTGTTTCCATTGTTTCCATTGTTTGGCTCCCTTGTTTCCATTGTTTCCATTGTTTGGTTCCCTTGTTTCCATGGTTTGTTTCCATTGTTTGGTTCCATTGTTTCCATTGTTTCCATTGTTTCCATTGTTTCTTTCCATTGTTTGTTTCCATTGTTTCCATTGTTTGTTTCCATGGTTTGTTTTCGTTGTTTCCCTTGTTTCCATGGTTTGTTTCCCTTGTTTCCATGGCTTGTTTCCCTTGTTTCCATGGTTTATTTCCATGGTTTGTTTCCCTTCTTTCCATGGTATCCATTGTATCCATTGTTTGTTTCCATTGTTGCCATGGTTTGTTGCCATGGTTTGTTTCCATGGTTGGTTTCCCTTGTTTCCGTTGTTTCCATGGTTTGTTTCCGTTCTTTCCCTTCTTTCCATGGTTTTTTCCAATGGTTTGTTTCCATTGTTTCCATGGTTTCTTTCCGTTGTTTAGTTTGTTTCCATTGTTTGTTTCCCTTGTTTCCCTTGTTTCCATTGTTTGTTTCCCTTGTTTCCCTGTTTTCTTTCCCTTGTTTCCCTTGTTTCCCTTATTTCCATTGTTTCCATTGTTTGTTTTCCTTGTTTCCATTGTTTCCATTGTTTGTTTCCCTTGTTTCCATGGTTTGTTTCCCTTGTTTGTTTCCATGGTTTGTTTCCCTTGTTTGTTTCCATGGTTTGTTTTCCCTTGTTTCCATGGTTTGTTTCCCTTGTTTCCATGGTTTATTGCCATGGTTTGTTTCCGTTGTTTCCATGCTTTCCATTGTATCCATTCTTTGTTTCGATTGTTGCCATGGTTTGTTTCCATGGTTTGTTTCCATTCTTTATTTCCATGTTTGTTTCCATTGTTTGTTTCCCTTGTTTCCATTGTTTCCGTTGTTTGTTTCCATTGTTTAGTTTGTTTCCATTGTTTGTTTCCATTGTTTCTCTTGTTTCAATTGTTTGTTTCCATTGTTTCCATTGTTTGTTTCCCTTGTTGCCATTGTTTGTTTCCATGGTTTTTTTCCCTTGTTTCCATGGCTTGTTTCCATGGTTTCCATGGTTTCCATTGTAGCCATTGTTTGTTTCCATTGTTGCCATGGTTTGTTTCCATGGTTTACTTCCATGGTTTGTTTCCATGGTTTCCGTTGTTTCCATTGTTTATTTTCGTTCTTTCCCTTGTTTCCATGGATTGTTTCAATGGTTTGTTTCCATTGTTTCCATGGTTCGTTTCCCTTGTTTCCCTTGTTTCCCTTGTTTGTTTCCCTTGTTTCCCTTGTTTTCATTGCTTCCATTGTTTGTTTCCCTTGTTTCCATTGTTTCCATTGTTTGTTTCCCTTGTTTCCATTGTTTCCATTGTTTGTTTCCCTTGTTTCCCTTGTTTGTTTCCATGGTTTGTTTCCCTTCTTTCCATGGCTTGTTTCCATTGTTTGTTTCCCTTGTTGCCATTGTTTGTTTCCATTGTTTGTTTCCCTTGTTTCCGTTGTTTCCGTTGTTTGTTTCCATTGTTTAGTTTGTTTCCATTGTTTGTTTCCATTGTTTCCCTTCTTTCCATTGTTTGTTTCCCTTGTTTCCATTCTTTCCATTGTTTGTTTCCCTTGTTTCTCTTGTTTCAATTGTTTGTTTCCCTTGTTGCCATTGTTTGTTTCCATGGTTTGTTTCCCTTGTTTCCATGGCTTGTTTCCATTGTTTCCATGGTTTCCATTGTAGCCATTGTTTGTTTCCATTGTTGCCATGGTTTGTTTCCATGGTTTACTTCCATGGTTTGTTTCTATGGTTTCCGTTGTTTCCATTGTTTATTTTCGTTCTTTCCCTTGTTTCCATGGATTGTTTCAATGGTTTATTTCCATTGTTTCCATGGTTCGTTTCCCTTGTTTCCCTGGTTTCCATTGTTTATTTCTCTTGTTTCCACGGTTTGTTTCCCTTGTTTCCCTTGTTACCATTGTTTGTTTCCCTTGTTTCCCTTGTTTCCATTGTTTGTTTCCCTTGTTTCCATGTTTTCTTTCCCTTGTTTCAATGGTTTCCATTGTATCCATTGTTTCCATTGTTTGTTTCCCTTGTTTCCATTGTTTCCATTGTTTGTTTCCCTTGTTTCCATTGTTTCTTTCCATTGTTTCCGTTTTTTCCATTGTTTCCATTGTTTCCCTTGTTTCCATTGTTTCCATCGTTTGTTTCCCTTGTTTGCATTGTTTGTTTCCATTGTTTGTTTCCCTTGTTTCCATTGTTTCCCTTTTTTCCATTGTTTCCATTGTTTGTTTCCCTTGTTTCCATTGTTTCCATTGTTTGGTTCCCTTGTTTCCATGGTTTGTTTCCATTGTTTGTTTCCATTGTTTCCATTGTTTCCGTTTTTTCCATTGTTTCCATTGTTTCCATTGTTTCTTTCCATTGTTTCCATTGTTTCCATTGTTTGTTTCCATGGTTTGTTTTCGTTGTTTCCTTTGTTTCCATTGTTTGTTTCCATTGTTTCCATTGTTTCCATTGTTTCCATTGTTTCTTTCCATTGTTTCTTTCCATTGCTTGTTTCCATTGTTTCCATTGTTTGTTTCCATGGTTTGTTTTCGTTGTTTCCTTTGTTTCCATTGTTTGTTTCCCTTGTTTCCATGGCTTGTTTCCCTTGTTTCCATGGTTTATTTCCATGGTTTGTTTCCCTTCTTTCCATGGTATCCATTGTATCCATTGTTTGTTTCCATTGTTGCCATGGTTTGTTGCCATGGTTTGTTTCCATGGTTGGTTTCCATGTTTTGTTTCCATGGTTTCTGTTGGTTCCGTTGTTTGTTTCCATTGTTTCCATTGTTTCCATGGTTTGTTTCCATTTTTTAGTTTGTTTCCATTGTTTGTTTCCATTGTTTCCCTTGTTTCCATTGTTTGTTTCATTTGTTTCCATTGTTTGTTTCATTTGTTTCCATTGTTTCCATTGTTTGTTTCCCTTGTTTCCATTGTTTCTTTCCATTGTTTCCGTTTTTTCCATGGTTTCCATTGTTTCCCTTGTTTCCATTGTTTCCATCGTTTGTTTCCCTTGTTTGCATTGTTTGTTTCCATTGTTTGTTTCCCTTGTTTCCATTGTTTCCCTTGTTTCCATTGTTTCCATTGTTTGGTTCCCTTGTTTCCATTGTTTCTTTCCATTGTTTCCGTTTTTTCCATTGTTTCCATTGTTTCCATCGTTTGTTTCCCTTGTTTGCATTGTTTGTTTCCATTGTTTGTTTCCCTTGTTTCCATTGTTTCCCTTTTTTCCATTGTTTCCATTGTTTGTTTCCCTTGTTTCCATTGTTTCCATTGTTTGGTTCCCTTGTTTCCATGGTTTGTTTCCATTGTTTGTTTCCATTGTTTCCATTGTTTCCGTTTTTTCCATTGTTTCCATTGTTTCCATTGTTTCTTTCCATTGTTTGTTTCCATTGTTTCCATTGTTTGTTTCCATGGTTTGTTTTCATTGTTTCCTTTGTTTCCATTGTTTGTTTCCATTGTTTCCATTGTTTCCATTGTTTCCATTGTTTCTTTCCATTGTTTCTTTCCATTGTTTCTTTCCATTGTTTCCACTGTTTGTTTCCATGGTTTGTTTTCGTTGTTTCCTTTGTTTCCATTGTTTGTTTCCCTTGTTTCCATGGCTTGTTTCCCTTGTTTCCATGGTTTATTTCCATGGTTTGTTTCCCTTCTTTCCATGGTATCCATTGTATCCATTGTTTGTTTCCATTGTTGCCATGGTTTGTTGCCATGGTTTGTTTCCATGGTTGGTTTCCCTTGTTTCCGTTGTTTCCATGGTTTGTTTCCGTTCTTTCCCTTCTTTCCATGGTTTTTTCCAATGGTTTGTTTCCATTGTTTCCATGGTTTCTTTCCGTTGTTTAGTTTGTTTCCATTGTTTGTTTCCCTTGTTTCCCTTGTTTCCATTGTTTGTTTCCCTTGTTTCCATGTTTTCTTTCCCTTGTTTCCCTTGTTTCCCTTGTTTCCCTTGTTTCCATTGTTTCCATTGTTTGTTTCCCTTGTTTCCATTGTTTCCATTGTTTGGCTCCCTTGTTTCCATTGTTTCTATTGTTTGGTTCCCTTGTTTCCATGGTTTGTTTCCATTGTTTGGTTCCATTGTTTCCATTGTTTCCATTGTTTCCATTGTTTCTTTCCATTGTTTGTTTCCATTGTTTCCATTGTTTGTTTCCATGGTTTGTTTTCGTTGTTTCCCTTGTTTCCATGGCTTGTTTCCCTTGTTTCCATGGCTTGTTTCCCTTGTTTCCATGGTTTATTTCCATGGTTTGTTTCCCTTCTTTCCATGGTATCCATTGTATCCATTGTTTGTTTCCATTGTTGCCATGGTTTGTTGCCATGGTTTGTTTCCATGGTTGGTTTCCCTTGTTTCCGTTGTTTCCATGGTTTGTTTCCGTTCTTTCCCTTCTTTCCATGGTTTTTTCCAATGGTTTGTTTCCATTGTTTCCATGGTTTCTTTCCGTTGTTTAGTTTGTTTCCATTGTTTGTTTCCCTTGTTTCCCTTGTTTCCATTGTTTGTTTCCCTTGTTTCCCTGTTTTCTTTCCCTTGTTTCCCTTGTTTCCCTTATTTCCATTGTTTCCATTGTTTGTTTCCCTTGTTTCCATTGTTTCCATTGTTTGTTTCCCTTGTTTCCATGGTTTGTTTCCCTTGTTTGTTTCCATGGTTTGTTTCCCTTGTTTGTTTCCATGGTTTGTTTTCCCTTGTTTCCATGGTTTGTTTCCCTTGTTTCCATGGTTTATTGCCATGGTTTGTTTCCGTTGTTTCCATGCTTTCCATTGTATCCATTCTTTGTTTCGATTGTTGCCATGGTTTGTTTCCATGGTTTGTTTCCATTCTTTATTTCCATGTTTGTTTCCATTGTTTGTTTCCCTTGTTTCCATTGTTTCCGTTGTTTGTTTCCATTGTTTAGTTTGTTTCCATTGTTTGTTTCCATTGTTTCTCTTGTTTCAATTGTTTGTTTCCATTGTTTCCATTGTTTGTTTCCCTTGTTTCCATTGTTTGTTTCCATGGTTTTTTTCCCTTGTTTCCATGGCTTGTTTCCATGGTTTCCATGGTTTCCATTGTAGCCATTGTTTGTTTCCATTGTTGCCATGGTTTGTTTCCATGGTTTACTTCCATGGTTTGTTTCCATGGTTTCCGTTGTTTCCATTGTTTATTTTCGTTCTTTCCCTTGTTTCCATGGATTGTTTCAATGGTTTGTTTCCATTGTTTCCATGGTTCGTTTCCCTTGTTTCCCTTGTTTCCCTTGTTTGTTTCCCTTGTTTCCCTTGTTTTCATTGCTTCCATTGTTTGTTTCCCTTGTTTCCATTGTTTCCATTGTTTGTTTCCCTTGTTTCCATTGTTTCCATTGTTTGTTTCCCTTGTTTCCCTTGTTTGTTTCCATGGTTTGTTTCCCTTCTTTCCATGGCTTGTTTCCATTGTTTGTTTCCCTTGTTGCCATTGTTTGTTTCCATTGTTTGTTTCCCTTGTTTCCGTTGTTTCCGTTGTTTGTTTCCATTGTTTAGTTTGTTTCCATTGTTTGTTTCCATTGTTTCCCTTCTTTCCATTGTTTGTTTCCCTTGTTTCCATTCTTTCCATTGTTTGTTTCCCTTGTTTCTCTTGTTTCCATTGTTTGTTTCCCTTGTTGCCATTGTTTGTTTCCATGGTTTGTTTCCCTTGTTTCCATGGCTTGTTTCCATTGTTTCCATGGTTTCCATTGTAGCCATTGTTTGTTTCCATTGTTGCCATGGTTTGTTTCCATGGTTTACTTCCATGGTTTGTTTCCATGGTTTCCGTTGTTTCCATTGTTTATTTTCGTTCTTTCCCTTGTTTCCATGGATTGTTTCAATGGTTTATTTCCATTGTTTCCATGGTTCGTTTCCCTTGTTTCCCTGGTTTCCATTGTTTATTTCTCTTGTTTCCACGGTTTGTTTCCCTTGTTTCCCTTGTTACCATTGTTTGTTTCCCTTGTTTCCCTTGTTTCCATTGTTTGTTTCCCTTGTTTCCATGTTTTCTTTCCCTTGTTTCAATGGTTTCCATTGTATCCATTGTTTCCATTGTTTGTTTCCCTTGTTTCCATTGTTTCCATTGTTTGTTTCCCTTGTTTCCATTGTTTCTTTCCATTGTTTCCGTTTTTTCCATTGTTTCCATTGTTTCCCTTGTTTCCATTGTTTCCATCGTTTGTTTCCCTTGTTTGCATTGTTTCTTTCCATTGTTTGTTTCCCTTGTTTCCATTGTTTCCCTTTTTTCCATTGTTTCCATTGTTTGTTTCCCTTGTTTCCATTGTTTCCATTGTTTGGTTCCCTTGGTTCCATGGTTTGTTTCCATTGTTTGTTTCCATTGCTTCCATTGTTTCCGTTTTTTCCATTGTTTCCATTGTTTCTATTGTTTCTTTCCATTGTTTCCATTGTTTCCATTGTTTGTTTCCATGGTTTGTTTTCGTTGTTTCCTTTGTTTCCATAGTTTGTTTCCCTTGTTTTCATTGTTTCCATTGTTTCCATTGTTTCTTTCCATTGTTTCTTTCCATTGTTTGTTTCCATTGTTTCCATTGTTTGTTTCCATGGTTTGTTTTCGTTGTTTCCTTTGTTTCCATTGTTTGTTTCCCTTGTTTCCATGGCTTGTTTCCCTTGTTTCCATGGTTTATTTCCATGGTTTGTTTCCCTTCTTTCCATGGTATCCATTGTATCCATTGTTTGTTTCCATTGTTGCCATGGTTTGTTGCCATGGTTTGTTTCCATGGTTGGTTTCCCTTGTTTCCGTTGTTTCCATGGTTTGTTTCCGTTCTTTCCCTTCTTTCCATGGTTTTTTCCAATGGTTTGTTTCCATTGTTTCCATGGTTTCTTTCCGTTGTTTAGTTTGTTTCCATTGTTTGTTTCCCTTGTTTCCATTGTTTGTTTCCCTTGTTTCCATGTTTTCTTTCCCTTGTTTCCCTTCTTTCCCTTATTTCCATTGTTTCCATTGTTTGTTTCCCTTGTTTCCATTGTTTCCATTGTTTGTTTCCCTTGTTTCCATTGTTTCTTTCCATTGTTTCCGTTTTTTCCATTGTTTCCATTGTTTCCCTTGTTTCCATTGTTTCCATTGTTTGTTTCCCTTGTTTCCATTGTTTCCCTTTTTCCCATTGTTTCCATTGTTTGTTTCCCTTGTTTCCATTGTTTCCATTGTTTGGTTCCCTTGTTTCCATGGTTTGTTTCCATTGTTTGTTTCCATTGTTTCCATTGTTTCCGTTTTTTCCATTGTTTCCATTGTTTCCATTGTTTCTTTCCATTGTTTGTTTCCATTGTTTCCATTGTTTGTTTCCATGGTTTGTTTTCGTTGTTTCCTTTGTTTCCATTGTTTGTTTCCCATTGTTTCCATTGTTTCCATTGTTTCCATTGTTTCTTTCCATTGTTTCTTTCCATTGTTTGTTTCCATTGTTTCCATTGTTTGTTTCCATGGTTTGTTTTCGTTGTTTCCTTTGTTTCCATTGTTTGTTTCCCTTGTTTCCATGGCTTGTTTCCCTTGTTTCCATGGTTTATTTCCATGGTTTGTTTCCCTTCTTTCCATGGTATCCATTGTATCCATTGTTTGTTTCCATTGTTGCCATGGTTTGTTGCCATGGTTTGTTTCCATGGTTGGTTTCCCTTGTTTCCGTTGTTTCCATGGTTTGTTTCCGTTCTTTCCCTTCTTTCCATGGTTTTTTCCAATGGTTTGTTTCCATTGTTTCCATGGTTTCTTTCCGTTGTTTAGTTTGTTTCCATTGTTTGTTTCCCTTGTTTCCCTTGTTTCCATTGTTTGTTTCCCTTGTTTCCATGTTTTCTTTCCCTTGTTTCCCTTCTTTCCCTTATTTCCATTGTTTCCATTGTTTGTTTCCCTTGTTTCCATTGTTTCCATTGTTTGTTTCCCTTGTTTCCATGATTTGTTTCCCTTGTTTGTTTCCATGGTTTGTTTCCCTTGTTTGTTTCCATGGTTTGTTTTCCCTTGTTTCCATGGTTTGTTTCCCTTGTTTCCATGGTTTATTGCCATGGTTTGTTTCCGTTGTTTCCATGCTTTCCATTGTATCCATTCTTTGTTTCGATTGTTGCCATGGTTTGTTTCCATGGTTTGTTTCCATTCTTTATTTCCATGTTTGTTTCCATTGTTTGTTTCCCTTGTTTCCATTGTTTCCGTTGTTTGTTTCCATTGTTTAGTTTGTTTCCATTGTTTGTTTCCATTGTTTCTCTTGTTTCAATTGTTTGTTTCCATTGTTTCCATTGTTTGTTTCCCTTGTTTCCATTGTTTGTTTCCATGGTTTTTTTTCCCTTGTTTCCATGGCTTGTTTCCATGGTTTCCATGGTTTCCATTGTAGCCATTGTTTGTTTCCATTGTTGCCATGGTTTGTTTCCATGGTTTACTTCCATGGTTTGTTTCCATGGTTTCCGTTGTTTCCATTGTTTATTTTCGTTCTTTCCCTTGTTTCCATGGATTGTTTCAATGGTTTGTTTCCATTGTTTCCATGGTTCGTTTCCCTTGTTTCCCTTGTTTCCCTTGTTTGTTTCCCTTGTTTCCATTCTTTCCATTGTTTGTTTCCCTTGTTTCTCTTGTTTCAATTGTTTGTTTCCCTTGTTTCCATTGTTTGTTTCCCTTGTTTCCCTTGTTTGTTTCCATGGTTTGTTTCCCTTGTTTCCATGGCTTGTTTCCATTGTTTCCATGGTTTCCATTGTAGCCATTGTTTGTTTCCATTGTTGCCATGGTTTGTTTCCATGGTTTACTTCCATGGTTTGTTTCCATGGTTTCCGTTGTTTCCATTGTTTATTTTCGTTCTTTCCCTTGTTTCCATGGATTGTTTCAATGGTTTATTTCCATTGTTTCCATGGTTCGTTTCCCTTGTTTCCCTTGTTTCCATTGTTTATTTCTCTTGTTTCCACGGTTTGTTTCCCTTGTTTCCCTTGTTACCATTGTTTGTTTCCCTTGTTTCCATTGTTTCCATTGTTTGGTTCCCTTCTTTCCATGGTTTGTTTCCATTGTTTGTTTCCCTTCTTTCCATTGTTTCGCCTTTTTCCATTGTTTCCATTGTTTCCATTGTTTGTTTCCCTTGTTTCCCTTGTTTGTTTCCCTTGTTTCCATGGTTTCCATTGTATCCATTGTTTGTTTCCTTTGTTGCCATGGTTTGTTTCCATAGTTTGTTTCCATGGTTTGTTTCCATATTTTGTTTCCATGGTTTCTGTTGGTTCCGTTGTTTGTTTCCGTTGTTTCCATTGTTTCCATGGTTTGTTTCCATTTTTTAGTTTGTTTCCATTGTTTGCTACCATTGTTTCCCTTGTTTCCATTGTTTGTTTCATTTGTTTCCATTGTTTGTTTCATTTGTTTCCATTGTTTGTTTCCCTTGTTTCCATTGTTTCTTTCCATTGTTTCCGTTTTTTCCCTTGTTTCCATTGTTTCCCTTGTTTCCATTGTTTCCATTGTTTCCCTTGTTTCCATTGTTTCCATCGTTTGTTTCCCTTGTTTGCATTGTTTGTTTCCATTGTTTGTTTCCCTTGTTTCCATTGTTTCCATTGTTTGTTTCCCTTGTTTGCATTGTTTGTTTCCATGGTTTGTTTTCGTTGTTTCCCTTGTTTCCTTTGTTTGTTTCCCTTGTTTGTTTTCATTGTTTTTTTTCCCCTTGTTTCCATGGTTTGTTTCCATTGTTTGTTTCCCTCCTTTCCATGGTTTGTTTTCCTTGTTTCCATGGTTTCCATTGTATCCATTGTTTGTTTCCTTTGTTGCCATGGTTTGTTTCCATAGTTTGTTTCCATGTTTTGTTTCCATGTTTTGTTTCCATGGTTTCTGTTGGTTCCGTTGTTTGTTTCCATTGTTTCCATGGTTTGTTTCCATTTTTTAGTTTGCTTCCATTCTTTGTTTCCATTGTTTCCCTTGTTTCCATGGTTTGTTTCCCTTGTTTCCATTGCTTTCATTGTTTGTTTCCCTTGTTACCATTGTTTGTTTCCCTTGTTTCCGTTTCTTCCATTGTTGCCATTGTTTCCCTTTTTTCCATTGTTTCCATTGTTTGTTTCCCTTGTTTCCATTGTTTCCATTGTTTGGCTCCCTTGTTTCCATTGTTTCCATTGTTTCGTTCCCTTGTTTCCATGGTTTGTTTCCATTGTTTGGTTCCATTGTTTCCATTGTTTCCATTGTTTCCATTGTTTCTTTCCATTGTTTGTTTCCATTGTTTCCATTGTTTGTTTCCATGGTTTGTTTTCGTTGTTTCCTTTGTTTCCATTGTTTGTTTCCCTTGTTTCCATGGCTTGTTTCCCTTGTTTCCATGGTTTATTTCCATGGTTTGTTTCCCTTCTTTCCATGGTATCCATTGTATCCATTGTTTGTTTCCATTGTTGCCATGGTTTGTTGCCATGGTTTGTTTCCATGGTTGGTTTCCCTTGTTTCCGTTGTTTCCATGGTTTGTTTCCGTTCTTTCCCTTCTTTCCATGGTTTTTTTCCAATGGTTTGTTTCCATTGTTTCCATGGTTTCTTTCCGTTGTTTAGTTTGTTTCCATTGTTTGTTTCCCTTGTTTCCCTTGTTTCCATTGTTTGTTTCCCTTGTTTCCATGTTTTCTTTCCCTTGTTTCCCTTGTTTCCCTTATTTCCATTGTTTCCATTGTTTGTTTCCCTTGTTTCCATTGTTTCCATTGTTTGTTTCCCTTGTTTCCATTGTTTCCATTGTTTGTTTCCCTTGTTTCCATGATTTGTTTCCCTTGTTTGTTTCCATGGTTTGTTTCCCTTGTTTGTTTCCATGGTTTGTTTTCCCTTGTTTCCATGGTTTGTTTCCCTTGTTTCCATGGTTTATTGCCATGGTTTGTTTCCGTTGTTTCCATGCTTTCCATTGTATCCATTCTTTGTTTCGATTGTTGCCATGGTTTGTTTCCATGGTTTGTTTCCATTCTTTATTTCCATGTTTGTTTCCATTGTTTGTTTCCCTTGTTTCCATTGTTTCCGTTGTTTGTTTCCATTGTTTAGTTTGTTTCCATTGTTTGTTTCCATTGTTTCTCTTGTTTCAATTGTTTGTTTCCATTGTTTCCATTGTTTGTTTCCCTTGTTTCCATTGTTTGTTTCCATGGTTTTTTTCCCTTGTTTCCATGGCTTGTTTCCATGGTTTCCATGGTTTCCATTGTAGCCATTGTTTGTTTCCATTGTTGCCATGGTTTGTTTCCATGGTTTACTTCCATGGTTTGTTTCCATGGTTTCCGTTGTTTCCATTGTTTATTTTCGTTCTTTCCCTTGTTTCCACGGATTGTTTCAATGGTTTGTTTCCATTGTTTCCATGGTTCGTTTCCCTTGTTTCCCTTGTTTCCCTTGTTTGTTTCCCTTGTTTCCCTTGTTTTCATTGCTTCCATTGTTTGTTTCCCTTGTTTCCATTGTTTCCATTGTTTGTTTCCCTTGTTTCCATTGTTTCCATTGTTTGTTTCCCTTGTTTCCCTTGTTTGTTTCCATGGTTTGTTTCCCTTCTTTCCATGGCTTGTTTCCATTGTTTGTTTCCCTTGTTGCCATTGTTTGTTTCCATTGTTTGTTTCCCTTGTTTCCGTTGTTTCCGTTGTTTGTTTCCATTGTTTAGTTTGTTTCCATTGTTTGTTTCCATTGTTTCCCTTCTTTCCATTGTTTGTTTCCCTTGTTTCCATTCTTTCCATTGTTTGTTTCCCTTGTTTCTCTTGTTTCAATTGTTTGTTTCCCTTGTTGCCATTGTTTGTTTCCCTTGTTGCCATTGTTTGTTACCATGGTTTGTTTCCCTTGTTTCCATGGCTTGTTTCCATTGTTTCCATGGTTTCCATTGTAGCCATTGTTTGTTTCCATTGTTGCCATGGTTTGTTTCCATGGTTTACTTCCATGGTTTGTTTCCATGGTTTCTGTTGTTTCCAGTGTTTATTTTCGTTCTTTCCCTTGTTTCCATGGATTGTTTCAATGGTTTAGTTCCATTGTTTCCATGGTTCGTTTCCCTTGTTTCCCTTGTTTCCATTGTTTATTTCTCTTGTTTCCACGGTTTGTTTCCCTTGTTTCCCTTGTTACCATTGTTTGTTTCCCTTGTTTCCATTGTTTCCATTGTTTGGTTCCCTTCTTTCCATGGTTTGTTTCCATTGTTTGTTTCCCTTCTTTCCATTGTTTCGCCTTTTTCCATTGTTTCCATTGTTTCCATTGTTTGTTTCCCTTGTTTCCCTTGTTTGTTTCCCTTGTTTCCATGGTTTCCATTGTATCCATTGTTTGTTTCCTTTGTTGCCATGGTTTGTTTCCATAGTTTGTTTCCATGGTTTGTTTCCATGTTTTGTTTCCATGGTTTCTGTTGGTTCCGTTGTTTGTTTCCGTTGTTTCCATTGTTTCCATGGTTTGTTTCCATTTTTTAGTTTGTTTCCATTGTTTGCTACCATTGTTTCCCTTGTTTCCATTGTTTGTTTCATTTGTTTCCATTGTTTGTTTCATTTGTTTCCATTGTTTCCATTGTTTGTTTCCCTTGTTTCCATTGTTTCTTTCCATTGTTTCCGTTTTTTCCATTGTTTCCATTGTTTCCCTTGTTTCCATTGTTTCCATTGTTTCCCTTGTTTCCATTGTTTCCATCGTTTGTTTCCCTTGTTTGCATTGTTTGTTTCCATTGTTTGTTTCCCTTGTTTCCATTGTTTCCATTGTTTGTTTCCCTTGTTTGCATTGTTTGTTTCCATGGTTTGTTTTCGTTGTTTCCCTTGTTTCCTTTGTTTGTTTCCCTTGTTTGTTTTCATTGTTTTTTTTCCCCTTGTTTCCATGGTTTGTTTCCATTGTTTGTTTCCCTCGTTTCCATGGTTTGTTTCCCTTGTTTCCATGGTTTCCATTGTATCCATTGTTTGTTTCTTTTGTTGCCATGGTTTGTTTCCATAGTTTGTTTCCATGTTTTGTTTCCATGTTTTGTTTCCATGGTTTCTGTTGGTTCCGTTGTTTGTTTCCATTGTTTCCATCGTTTGTTTCCATTTTTTAGTTTGCTTCGATTCTTTGTTTCCATTGTATCCCTTGTTTCCATGGTTTGTTTCCCTTGTTTCCATTGCTTTCATTGTTTGTTTCCCTTGTTACCATTGTTTGTTTCCCTTGTTTCCGTTTCTTCCATTGTTGCCATTGTTTCCCTTTTTTCCATTGTTTCCATTGTTTGTTTCCCTTGTTTCCATTGTTTCCATTGTTTGGTTCCCTTGTTTCCATTGTTTCCATTGTTTGGTTCCCTTGTTTCCATGGTTTGTTTCCATTGTTTGTTTCCCTTGTTTCCATTGTTTCCATTGTTTCCATTGTTTCTTTCCATTGTTTGTTTCCATTGTTTCCATTGTTTGTTTCCATGGTTTGTTTTCGTTGTTTCCCTTGTTTCCATTGTTTGTTTCCCTTGTTTCCATGGCTTGTTTCCCTTGTTTCCATGGTTTATTTCCATGGTTTGTTTCCCTTCTTTCCATGGTATCCATTGTATCCATTGTTTGTTTCCATTGTTGCCATGGTTTGTTGCCATGGTTTGTTTCCATGGTTGGTTTCCCTTGTTTCCGTTGTTTCCATGGTTTGTTTCCGTTCTTTCCCTTCTTTCCATGGTTTTTTCCAATGGTTTGTTTCCATTGTTTCCATGGTTTCTTTCCGTTGTTTAGTTTGTTTCCATTGTTTGTTTCCCTTGTTTCCATGTTTTCTTTCCCTTGTTTCCCTTCTTTCCCTTATTTCCATTGTTTCCATTGTTTGTTTCCATTGTTTCCATTGTTTCCATTGTTTGTTTCCCTTGTTTCCATGGTTTGTTTCCCTTGTTTGTTTCCATGGTTTGTTTCCCTTGTTTGTTTCCATGGTTTTTTTTCCCTTGTTTCCATTGTTTGTTTCCCTTGTTTCCATGGTTTATTGCCATGGTTTGTTTCCGTTGTTTCCATGCTTTCCATTGTATCCATTCCTTGTTTCGATTGTTGCCATGGTTTGTTTCCATGGTTTGTTTCCATTCTTTATTTCCATGTTTGTTTCCATTGTTTGTTTCCCTTGTTTCCATTGTTTCCGTTGTTTGTTTCCATTGTTTAGTTTGTTTCCATTGTTTGTTTCCATTGTTTCTCTTGTTTCAATTGTTTGTTTCCCTTGTTGCCATTGTTTGTTTCCCTTGTTGCCATTGTTTGTTTCCATGGTTTGTTTCCCTTATTTCCATGGCTTGTTTCCATGGTTTCCATGGTTTCCATTGTAGCCATTGTTTGTTTCCATTGTTGCCATGGTTTGTTTCCATGGTTTACTTCCATGGTTTGTTTCCATGGTTTCCGTTGTTTCCATTGTTTATTTTCGTTCTTTCCCTTGTTTCCACGGATTGTTTCAATGGTTTGTTTCCATTGTTTCCATGGTTCGTTTCCCTTGTTTCCCTTGTTTCCCTTGTTTGTTTCCCTTGTTTTCATTGTTTTCATTGTTTCCCTTGTTTTCATTGTTTTCATTGTTTCCCTTGTTTTTCATTGCTTCCATTGTTTGTTTCCCTTGTTTCCATTGTTTCCATTGTTTGTTTCCCTTGTTTCCATTGTTTCCATTGTTTGTTTCCCTTGTTTGTTTCCATGGTTTGTTTCCCTTCTTTCCATGGCTTGTTTCCATTGTTTGTTTCCCTTGTTGCCATTGTTTGTTTCCATTGTTTGTTTCCCTTGTTTCCGTTGTTTCCGTTGTTTGTTTCCATTGTTTAGTTTGTTTCCATTGTTTGTTTCCATTGTTTCCCTTCTTTCCATTGTTTGTTTCCCTTGTTTCCATTCTTTCCATTGTTTGTTTCCCTTGTTTCTCTTGTTTCAATTGTTTGTTTCCCTTGTTGCCATTGTTTGTTTCCATGGTTTGTTTCCCTTGTTTCCATGGCTTGTTTCCATTGTTTCCATGGTTTCCATTGTAGCCATTGTTTGTTTCCATTGTTGCCATGGTTTGTTTCCATGGTTTACTTCCATGGTTTGTTTCCATGGTTTCCGTTGTTTCCATTGTTTATTTTCGTTCTTTCCCTTGTTTCCATGGATTGTTTCAATGGTTTATTTCCATTGTTTCCATGGTTCGTTTCCCTTGTTTCCCTGGTTTCCATTGTTTATTTCTCTTGTTTCCACGGTTTGTTTCCCTTGTTTCCCTTGTTACCATTGTTTGTTTCCCTTGTTTCCCTTGTTTCCATTGTTTGTTTCCCTTGTTTCCATGTTTTCTTTCCCTTGTTTCAATGGTTTCCATTGTATCCATTGTTTCCATTGTTTGTTTCCCTTGTTTCCATTGTTTCCATTGTTTGTTTCCCTTGTTTCCATTGTTTCTTTCCATTGTTTCCGTTTTTTCCATTGTTTCCATTGTTTCCCTTGTTTCCATTGTTTCCATCGTTTGTTTCCCTTGTTTGCATTGTTTGTTTCCATTGTTTGTTTCCCTTGTTTCCATTGTTTCCCTTTTTTCCATTGTTTCCATTGTTTGTTTCCCTTGTTTCCATTGTTTCCATTGTTTGGTTCCCTTGTTTCCATGGTTTGTTTCCATTGTTTGTTTCCATTGTTTCCATTGTTTCCGTTTTTTTCCATTGTTTCCATTGTTTCCATTGTTTCTTTCCATTGTTTCCATTGTTTCCATTGTTTGTTTCCATGGTTTGTTTTCGTTGTTTCCTTTGTTTCCATTGTTTGTTTCCATTGTTTCCATTGTTTCCATTGTTTCCATTGTTTCTTTCCATTGTTTCTTTCCATTGTTTGTTTCCATTGTTTCCATTGTTTGTTTCCATGGTTTGTTTTCGTTGTTTCCTTTGTTTCCATTGTTTGTTTCCCTTGTTTCCATGGCTTGTTTCCCTTGTTTCCATGGTTTATTTCCATGGTTTGTTTCCCTTCTTTCCATGGTATCCATTGTATCCATTGTTTGTTTCCATTGTTGCCATGGTTTGTTGCCATGGTTTGTTTCCATGGTTGGTTTCCCTTGTTTCCGTTGTTTCCATGGTTTGTTTCCGTTCTTTCCCTTCTTTCCATGGTTTTTTCCAATGGTTTGTTTCCATTGTTTCCATGGTTTCTTTCCGTTGTTTAGTTTGTTTCCATTGTTTGTTTCCCTTGTTTCCCTTGTTTCCATTGTTTGTTTCCCTTGTTTCCATTGTTTCCATTGTTTGTTTCCCTTGTTTCCCTTGTTTGTTTCCATGGTTTGTTTCCCTTCTTTCCATGGCTTGTTTCCATTGTTTGTTTCCCTTGTTTCCATTGTTTGTTTCCATTGTTTGTTTCCCTTGTTTCCGTTGTTTCCATTGTTTGTTTCCATTGTTTAGTTTGTTTCCATTGTTTGTTTCCATTGTTTCCCTTCTTTCCATTGTTTGTTTCCCTTGTTTCCATTCTTTCCATTGTTTGTTTCCCTTCTTTCTCTTGTTTCAATTGTTTGTTTCCCTTGTTGCCATTGTTTGTTTCCCTTGTTGCCATTGTTTGTTACCATGGTTTGTTTCCCTTGTTTCCATGGCTTGTTTCCATTGTTTCCATGGTTTCCATTGTAGCCATTGTTTGTTTCCTTTGTTCCCATGGTTTGTTTCCATAGTTTGTTTCCATGGTTTGTTTCCATGGTTTGTTTCCATGGTTTCTGTTGGTTCCGTTGTTTGTTTCCATTGTTTCCATTGTTTCCATGGTTTGTTTCCATTTTTTAGTTTGTTTCCATTGTTTGTTTCCATTGTTTCCCTTGTTTCCATTGTTTGTTTCATTTGTTTCCATTGTTTGTTTCATTTGTTTCCATTGTTTCCATGGTTCGTTTCCTTGTTTCCCTTGTTTCCATTGTTTATTTCTCTTGTTTCCACGGTTTGTTTCCCTTGTTTCCCTTGTTACCATTGTTTGTTTCCCTTGTTTCCATTGTTTCCATTGTTTGGTTCCCTTCTTTCCATGGTTTGTTTCCATTGTTTGTTTCCCTTCTTTTCATTGTTTCGCCTTTTTCCATTGTTTCCATTGTTTCCATTGTTTGTTTCCCTTGTTTCCCTTGTTTGTTTCCCTTGTTTCCATGGTTTCCATTGTATCCATTGTTTGTTTCCTTTGTTGCCATGGTTTGTTTCCATGGTTTACTTCCATGGTTTGTTTCCATGGTTTCCGTTGTTTCCAGTGTTTATTTTCGTTCTTTCCCTTGTTTCCATGGATTGTTTCAATGGTTTAGTTCCATTGTTTCCATGGTTCGTTTCCCTTGTTTCCCTTGTTTCCATTGTTTATTTCTCTTGTTTCCACGGTTTGTTTCCCTTGTTTCCCTTGTTACCATTGTTTGTTTCCCTTGTTTCCATTGTTTCCATTGTTTGGTTCCCTTCTTTCCATGGTTTGTTTCCATTGTTTGTTTCCCTTCTTTCCATTGTTTCGCCTTTTTCCATTGTTTCCATTGTTTCCATTGTTTGTTTCCCTTGTTTCCCTTGTTTGTTTCCCTTGTTTCCATGGTTTCCATTGTATCCATTGTTTGTTTCCTTTGTTGCCATGGTTTGTTTCCATAGTTTGTTTCCATGGTTTGTTTCCATGTTTTGTTTCCATGGTTTCTGTTGGTTCCGTTGTTTGTTTCCGTTGTTTCCATTGTTTCCATGGTTTGTTTCCATTTTTTAGTTTGTTTCCATTGTTTGCTACCATTGTTTCCCTTGTTTCCATTGTTTGTTTCATTTGTTTCCATTGTTTGTTTCATTTGTTTCCATTGTTTCCATTGTTTGTTTCCCTTGTTTCCATTGTTTCTTACCATTGTTTCCGTTTTTTCCATTGTTTCCATTGTTTCCCTTGTTTCCATTGTTTCCATTGTTTCCCTTGTTTCCATTGTTTCCATCGTTTGTTTCCCTTGTTTGCATTGTTTGTTTCCATTGTTTGTTTCCCTTGTTTCCATTGTTTCCATTGTTTGTTTCCCTTGTTTGCATTGTTTGTTTCCATGGTTTGTTTTCGTTGTTTCCCTTGTTTCCTTTGTTTGTTTCCCTTGTTTGTTTTCATTGTTTTTTTTCCCCTTGTTTCCATGGTTTGTTTCCATTGTTTGTTTCCCTCGTTTCCATGGTTTGTTTCCCTTGTTTCCATGGTTTCCATTGTATCCATTGTTTGTTTCTTTTGTTGCCATGGTTTGTTTCCATAGTTTGTTTCCATGTTTTGTTTCCATGTTTTGTTTCCATGGTTTCTGTTGGTTCCGTTGTTTGTTTCCATTGTTTCCATCGTTTGTTTCCATTTTTTAGTTTGCTTCGATTCTTTGTTTCCATTGTATCCCTTGTTTCCATGGTTTGTTTCCCTTGTTTCCATTGCTTTCATTGTTTGTTTCCCTTGTTACCATTGTTTGTTTCCCTTGTTTCCGTTTCTTCCATTGTTGCCATTGTTTCCCTTTTTTCCATTGTTTCCATTGTTTGTTTCCCTTGTTTCCATTGTTTCCATTGTTTGGTTCCCTTGTTTCCATGGTTTGTTTCCATTGTTTCTTTCCATTGTTTGTTTCCATTGTTTCCATTGTTTGTTTCCATGGTTTGTTTTCGTTGTTTCCCTTGTTTCCATTGTTTGTTTCCCTTGTTTCCATGGCTTGTTTCCCTTGTTTCCATGGTTTATTTCCATGGTTTGTTTCCCTTCTTTCCATGGTATCCATTGTATCCATTGTTTATTTCCATTGTTGCCATGGTTTGTTGCCATGGTTTGTTTCCATGGTTGGTTTCCCTTGTTTCCGTTGTTTCCATGGTTTGTTTCCGTTCTTTCCCTTCTTTCCATGGTTTTTTCCAATGGTTTGTTTCCATTGTTTCCATGGTTTCTTTCCGTTGTTTAGTTTGTTTCCATTGTTTGTTTCCCTAGTTTCCCTTGTTTCCATTGTTTGTTTCCCTTGTTTCCATGTTTTCTTTCCCTTGTTTCCCTTGTTTCCCTTATTTCCATTGTTTCCATTGTTTGTTTCCCTTGTTTCCATTGTTTCCATTGTTTGTTTCCCTTGTTTCCATTGTTTCTTTCCATTGTTTCCGTTTTTTCCATTGTTTCCATTGTTTCCATCGTTTGTTTCCCTTGTTTGCATTGTTTGTTTCCATTGTTTGTTTCCCTTGTTTCCATTGTTTCCCTTTTTTCCATTGTTTCCATTGTTTGTTTCCCTTGTTTCCATTGTTTCCATTGTTTGGTTCCCTTGTTTCCATGGTTTGTTTCCATTGTTTGTTTCCATTGTTTCCATTGTTTCCGTTTTTTCCATTGTTTCCATTGTTTCTTTCCATTGTTTGTTTCCATTGTTTCCATTGTTTGTTTCCATGGTTTGTTTTCGTTGTTTCCTTTGTTTCCATTGTTTGTTTCCATTGTTTCCATTGTTTCCATTGTTTCCATTGTTTCTTTCCATTGTTTCTTTCCATTGTTTGTTTCCATTGTTTCCATTGTTTGTTTCCATGGTTTGTTTTCGTTGTTTCCTTTGTTTCCATTGTTTGTTTCCCTTGTTTCCACGGCTTGTTTCCCTTGTTTCCATGGTTTATTTCCATGGTTTGTTTCCCTTCTTTCCATGGTATCCATTGTATCCATTGTTTGTTTCCATTGTTGCCATGGTTTGTTGCCATGGTTTGTTTCCATGGTTGGTTTCCCTTGTTTCCGTTGTTTCCATGGTTTGTTTCCGTTCTTTCCCTTCTTTCCATGGTTTTTTCCAATGGTTTGTTTCCATTGTTTCCATGGTTTCTTTCCGTTGTTTAGTTTGTTTCCATTGTTTGTTTCCCTTGTTTCCCTTGTTTCCATTGTTTGTTTCCCTTGTTTCCATGTTTTCTTTCCCTTGTTTCCCTTGTTTCCCTTGTTTCCATTGTTTCCATTGTTTGTTTCCCTTGTTTCCATTGTTTCCATTGTTTGTTTCCATTGTTTCCATTGTTTCCATTGTTTGTTTCCCTTGTTTCCATGGTTTGTTTCCCTTGTTTGTTTCCATGGTTTGTTTCCCTTGTTTGTTTCCATGGTTTATTGCCATGGTTTGTTTCCGTTGTTTCCATGCTTTCCATTGTATCCATTCTTTGTTTCGATTGTTGCCATGGTTTGTTTCCATGGTTTGTTTCCATTGTTTATTTCCATGTTTGTTTCCATTGTTTGTTTCCCTTGTTTCCATTGTTTCCGTTGTTTGTTTCCATTGTTTAGTTTGTTTCCATTGTTTGTTTCCATTGTTTCTCTTGTTTCAATTGTTTGTTTCCATTGTTTCCATTGTTTGTTTCCCTTGTTTCCATTGTTTGTTTCCATGGTTTTTTTCCCTTGTTTCCATGGCTTGTTTCCATGGTTTCCATGGTTTCCATTGTAGCCATTGTTTGTTTCCATTGTTGCCATGGTTTGTTTCCATGGTTTACTTCCATGGTTTGTTTCCATGGTTTCCGTTGTTTCCATTGTTTATTTTCGTTCTTTCCCTTGTTTCCATGGATTGTTTCAATGGTTTGTTTCCATTGTTTCCATGGTTCGTTTCCCTTGTTTCCCTTGTTTCCCTTGTTTGTTTCCCTTGTTTCCCTTGTTTTCATTGCTTCCATTGTTTGTTTCCCTTGTTTCCATTGTTTCCATTGTTTGTTTCCCTTGTTTCCATTGTTTCCATTGTTTGTTTCCCTTGTTTCCCTTGTTTGTTTCCATGGTTTGTTTCCCTTCTTTCCATGGCTTGTTTCCATTGTTTGTTTCCCTTGTTGCCATTGTTTGTTTCCATTGTTTGTTTCCCTTGTTTCCGTTGTTTCCGTTGTTTGTTTCCATTGTTTAGTTTGTTTCCATTGTTTGTTTCCATTGTTTCCATTGTTTCCATTGTTTGTTTCCCTTGTTTCCATTGTTTCCATTGTTTGTTTCCCTTCTTTCTCTTGTTTCAATTGTTTGTTTCCCTTGTTGCCATTGTTTGTTTCCCTTGTTGCCATTGTTTGTTTCCATGGTTTGTTTCCCTTGTTTCCATGGCTTGTTTCCATTGTTTCCATGGTTTCCATTGTAGCCATTGTTTGTTTCCATTGTTGCCATGGTTTGTTTCCATGGTTTACTTCCATGGTTTGTTTCCATGGTTTCCGTTGTTTCCATTGTTTATTTTCGTTCTTTCCCTTGTTTCCATGGATTGTTTCAATGGTTTATTTCCATTGTTTCCATGGTTCGTTTCCCTTGTTTCCCTTGTTTCCATTGTTTATTTCTCTTGTTTCCACGGTTTGTTTCCCTTGTTTCCCTTGTTACCATTGTTTGTTTCCCTTGTTTCCATTGTTTCCATTGTTTGGTTCCCTTCTTTCCATGGTTTGTTTCCATTGTTTGTTTCCCTTCTTTCCATTGTTTCGCCTTTTTCCATTGTTTCCATTGTTTCCATTGTTTGTTTCCCTTGTTTCCCTTGTTTGTTTCCCTTGTTTCCATGGTTTCCATTGTATCCATTGTTTGTTTCCTTTGTTGCCATGGTTTGTTTCCATAGTTTGTTTCCATGGTTTGTTTCCATATTTTGTTTCCATGGTTTCTGTTGGTTCCGTTGTTTGTTTCCGTTGTTTCCATTGTTTCCATGGTTTGTTTCCATTTTTTAGTTTGTTTCCATTGTTTGCTACCATTGTTTCCCTTGTTTCCATTGTTTGTTTCATTTGTTTCCATTGTTTGTTTCCCTTGTTTCCATTGTTTCTTTCCATTGTTTCCATTGTTTCTTTCCATTGTTTCCGTTTTTTCCCTTGTTTCCATTGTTTCCCTTGTTTCCATTGTTTCCATTGTTTCCCTTGTTTCCATTGTTTCCATCGTTTGTTTCCCTTGTTTGCATTGTTTGTTTCCATTGTTTGTTTCCCTTGTTTCCATTGTTTCCATTGTTTGTTTCCCTTGTTTGCATTGTTTGTTTCCATGGTTTGTTTTCGTTGTTTCCCTTGTTTCCTTTGTTTGTTTCCCTTGTTTGTTTTCATTGTTTTTTTTCCCCTTGTTTCCATGGTTTGTTTCCATTGTTTGTTTCCCTCCTTTCCATGGTTTGTTTCCCTTGTTTCCATGGTTTCCATTGTATCCATTGTTTGTTTCCTTTGTTGCCATGGTTTGTTGCCATAGTTTGTTTCCATGTTTTGTTTCCATGTTTTGTTTCCATGGTTTCTGTTGGTTCCGTTGTTTGTTTCCATTGTTTCCATGGTTTGTTTCCATTTTTTAGTTTGCTTCCATTCTTTGTTTCCATTGTTTCCCTTGTTTCCATGGTTTGTTTCCCTTGTTTCCATTGTTTCCATTGTTTGTTTCCCTTGTTTCCATTGTTTCCATTGTTTGGCTCCCTTGTTTCCATTGTTTCCATTGTTTGGTTCCCTTGTTTCCATGGTTTGTTTCCATTGTTTGGTTCCATTGTTTCCATTGTTTCCATTGTTTCCATTGTTTCTTTCCATTGTTTGTTTCCATTGTTTCCATTGTTTGTTTCCATGGTTTGTTTTCGTTGTTTCCCTTGTTTCCATTGTTTGTTTCCCTTGTTTCCATTGTTTCCATTGTTTGTTTCCCTTGTTTCCATTGTTTCTTTCCATTGTTTCCGTTTTTTCCATTGTTTCCATTGTTTCCCTTGTTTCCATTGTTTCCATCGTTTGTTTCCCTTGTTTGCATTGTTTGTTTCCATTGTTTGTTTCCCTTGTTTCCATTGTTTCCCTTTTTTCATTGTTTCCATTGTTTGTTTCCCTTGTTTCCATTGTTTCCATTGTTTGGTTCCCTTGTTTCCATTGTTTGTTTCCATTGTTTCCATTGTTTCCGTTTTTTCCATTGTTTCCATTGTTTCCATTGTTTCTTTCCATTGTTTGTTTCCATTGTTTCCATTGTTTGTTTCCATGGTTTGTTTTCGTTGTTTCCTTTGTTTCCATTGTTTGTTTCCATTGTTTCCATTGTTTCCATTGTTTCTTTCCATTGTTTCTTTCCATTGTTTGTTTCCATTGTTTCCATTGTTTGTTTCCATGGTTTGTTTTCGTTGTTTCCTTTGTTTCCATTGTTTGTTTCCGTTGTTTCCATGGCTTGTTTCCCTTGTTTCCATGGTTTATTTCCATGGTTTGTTTCCCTTCTTTCCATGGTATCCATTGTATCCATTGTTTGTTTCCATTGTTGCCATGGTTTGTTGCCATGGTTTGTTTCCATGGTTGGTTTCCCTTGTTTCCGTTGTTTCCATGGTTTGTTTCCGTTCTTTCCCTTCTTTCCATGGTTTTTTCCAATGGTTTGTTTCCATTGTTTCCATGGTTTCTTTCCGTTGTTTAGTTTGTTTCCATTGTTTGTTTCCCTTGTTTCCCTTGTTTCCATTGTTTGTTTCCCTTGTTTCCATGTTTTCTTTCCCTTGTTTCCCTTCTTTCCCTTATTTCCATTGTTTCCATTGTTTGTTTCCCTTGTTTCCATTGTTTCCATTGTTTGTTTCCCTTGTTTCCATGGTTTGTTTCCCTTGTTTGTTTCCATGGTTTGTTTCCCTTGTTTGTTTCCATGGTTTGTTTTCCCTTGTTTCCATGGTTTGTTTCCCTTGTTTCCATGGTTTATTGCCATGGTTTGTTTCCGTTGTTTCCATGCTTTCCATTGTATCCATTCTTTGTTTCGATTGTTGCCATGGTTTGTTTCCATGGTTTGTTTCCATTCTTTATTTCCATGTTTGTTTCCATTGTTTGTTTCCCTTGTTTCCATTGTTTCCGTTGTTTGTTTCCATTGTTTAGTTTGTTTCCATTGTTTGTTTCCATTGTTTCTCTTGTTTCAATTGTTTGTTTCCATTGTTTCCATTGTTTGTTTCCCTTGTTTCCATTGTTTGTTTCCATGGTTTTTTTCCCTTGTTTCCATGGCTTGTTTCCATGGTTTCCATGGTTTCCATTGTAGCCATTGTTTGTTTCCATTGTTGCGATGGTTTGTTTCCATGGTTTACTTCCATGGTTTGTTTCCATGGTTTCCGTTGTTTCCATTGTTTATTTTCGTTCTTTCCCTTGTTTCCATGGATTGTTTCAATGGTTTGTTTCCATTGTTTCCATGGTTCGTTTCCCTTGTTTCCCTTGTTTCCCTTGTTTGTTTCCCTTGTTTCCCTTGTTTTCATTGCTTCCATTGTTTGTTTCCCTTGTTTCCATTGTTTCCATTGTTTGTTTCCCTTGTTTCCATTGTTTCCATTGTTTGTTTCCCTTGTTTCCCTTGTTTGTTTCCATGGTTTGTTTCCCTTCTTTCCATGGCTTGTTTCCATTGTTTGTTTCCCTTGTTGCCATTGTTTGTTTCCATTGTTTGTTTCCCTTGTTTCCGTTGTTTCCGTTGTTTGTTTCCATTGTTTAGTTTGTTTCCATTGTTTGTTTCCATTGTTTCCCTTCTTTCCATTGTTTGTTTCCCTTGTTTCCATTCTTTCCATTGTTTGTTTCCCTTGTTTCTCTTGTTTCAATTGTTTGTTTCCCTTGTTGCCATTGTTTGTTTCCATGGTTTGTTTCCCTTGTTTCCATGGCTTGTTTCCATTGTTTCCATGGTTTCCATTGTAGCCATTGTTTGTTTCCATTGTTGCCATGGTTTGTTTCCATGGTTTACTTCCATGGTTTGTTTCCATGGTTTCCGTTGTTTCCATTGTTTATTTTCGTTCTTTCCCTTGTTTCCATGGATTGTTTCAATGGTTTATTTCCATTGTTTCCATGGTTCGTTTCCCTTGTTTCCCTGGTTTCCATTGTTTATTTCTCTTGTTTCCACGGTTTGTTTCCCTTGTTTCCCTTGTTACCATTGTTTGTTTCCCTTGTTTCCCTTGTTTCCATTGTTTGTTTCCCTTGTTTCCATGTTTTCTTTCCCTTGTTTCAATGGTTTCCATTGTATCCATTGTTTCCATTGTTTGTTTCCCTTGTTTCCATTGTTTCCATTGTTTGTTTCCCTTGTTTCCATTGTTTCTTTCCATTGTTTCCGTTTTTTCCATTGTTTCCATTGTTTCCCTTGTTTCCATTGTTTCCATCGTTTGTTTCCCTTGTTTGCATTGTTTCTTTCCATTGTTTGTTTCCCTTGTTTCCATTGTTTCCCTTTTTTCCATTGTTTCCATTGTTTGTTTCCCTTGTTTCCATTGTTTCCAT
Organism: Gavia stellata; assembly: GCF_030936135.1. Classification (NCBI taxonomy): domain Eukaryota; kingdom Metazoa; phylum Chordata; class Aves; order Gaviiformes; family Gaviidae; genus Gavia; species Gavia stellata. Next base: position 31,964 of record NW_026776957.1, read on the forward strand.
TGTTTGGTTCCCTTGTTTCCATGGTTTGTTTCCATTGTTTGTTTCCATTGTTTCCATTGTTTCCGTTTTTTCCATTGTTTCCATTGTTTCCATTGTTTCTTTCCATTGTTTCTTTCCATTGTTTGTTTCCATTGTTTCCATTGTTTGTTTCCATGGTTTGTTTTCGTTGTTTCCTTTGTTTCCATTGTTTGTTTCCCTTGTTTCCATGGCTTGTTTCCCTTGTTTCCATGGTTTATTTCCATGGTTTGTTTCCCTTCTTTCCATGGTATCCATTGTATCCATTGTTTGTTTCCATTGTTGCCATGGTTTGTTGCCATGGTTTGTTTCCATGGTTGGTTTCCCTTGTTTCCGTTGTTTCCATGGTTTGTTTCCGTTCTTTCCCTTCTTTCCATGGTTTTTTCCAATGGTTTGTTTCCATTGTTTCCATGGTTTCTTTCCGTTGTTTAGTTTGTTTCCATTGTTTGTTTCCCTTGTTTCCATTGTTTGTTTCCCTTGTTTCCATGTTTTCTTTCCCTTGTTTCCCTTCTTTCCCTTATTTCCATTGTTTCCATTGTTTGTTTCCCTTGTTTCCATTGTTTCCATTGTTTGTTTCCCTTGTTTCCATTGTTTCTTTCCATTGTTTCCGTTTTTTCCATTGTTTCCATTGTTTCCCTTGTTTCCATTGTTTCCATTGTTTGTTTCCCTTGTTTCCATTGTTTCCCTTTTTCCCATTGTTTCCATTGTTTGTTTCCCTTGTTTCCATTGTTTCCATTGTTTGGTTCCCTTGTTTCCATGGTTTGTTTCCATTGTTTGTTTCCATTGTTTCCATTGTTTCCGTTTTTTCCATTGTTTCCATTGTTTCCATTGTTTCTTTCCATTGTTTGTTTCCATTGTTTCCATTGTTTGTTTCCATGGTTTGTTTTCGTTGTTTCCTTTGTTTCCATTGTTTGTTTCCATTGTTTCCATTGTTTCCATTGTTTCCATTGTTTCTTTCCATTGTTTCTTTCCATTGTTTGTTTCCATTGTTTCCATTGTTTGTTTCCATGGTTTGTTTTCGTTGTTTCCTTTGTTTCCATTGTTTGTTTCCCTTGTTTCCATGGCTTGTTTCCCTTGTTTCCATGGTTTATTTCCATGGTTTGTTTCCCTTCTTTCCATGGTATCCATTGTATCCATTGTTTGTTTCCATTGTTGCCATGGTTTGTTGCCATGGTTTGTTTCCATGGTTGGTTTCCCTTGTTTCCGTTGTTTCCATGGTTTGTTTCCGTTCTTTCCCTTCTTTCCATGGTTTTTTCCAATGGTTTGTTTCCATTGTTTCCATGGTTTCTTTCCGTTGTTTAGTTTGTTTCCATTGTTTGTTTCCCTTGTTTCCCTTGTTTCCATTGTTTGTTTCCCTTGTTTCCATGTTTTCTTTCCCTTGTTTCCCTTCTTTCCCTTATTTCCATTGTTTCCATTGTTTGTTTCCCTTGTTTCCATTGTTTCCATTGTTTGTTTCCCTTGTTTCCATGATTTGTTTCCCTTGTTTGTTTCCATGGTTTGTTTCCCTTGTTTGTTTCCATGGTTTGTTTTCCCTTGTTTCCATGGTTTGTTTCCCTTGTTTCCATGGTTTATTGCCATGGTTTGTTTCCGTTGTTTCCATGCTTTCCATTGTATCCATTCTTTGTTTCGATTGTTGCCATGGTTTGTTTCCATGGTTTGTTTCCATTCTTTATTTCCATGTTTGTTTCCATTGTTTGTTTCCCTTGTTTCCATTGTTTCCGTTGTTTGTTTCCATTGTTTAGTTTGTTTCCATTGTTTGTTTCCATTGTTTCTCTTGTTTCAATTGTTTGTTTCCATTGTTTCCATTGTTTGTTTCCCTTGTTTCCATTGTTTGTTTCCATGGTTTTTTTCCCTTGTTTCCATGGCTTGTTTCCATGGTTTCCATGGTTTCCATTGTAGCCATTGTTTGTTTCCATTGTTGCCATGGTTTGTTTCCATGGTTTACTTCCATGGTTTGTTTCCATGGTTTCCGTTGTTTCCAGTGTTTATTTTCGTTCTTTCCCTTGTTTCCATGGATTGTTTCAATGGTTTAGTTCCATTGTTTCCATGGTTCGTTTCCCTTGTTTCCCTTGTTTCCATTGTTTATTTCTCTTGTTTCCACGGTTTGTTTCCCTTGTTTCCCTTGTTACCATTGTTTGTTTCCCTTGTTTCCATTGTTTCCATTGTTTGGTTCCCTTCTTTCCATGGTTTGTTTCCATTGTTTGTTTCCCTTCTTTCCATTGTTTCGCCTTTTTCCATTGTTTCCATTGTTTCCATTGTTTGTTTCCCTTGTTTCCCTTGTTTGTTTCCCTTGTTTCCATGGTTTCCATTGTATCCATTGTTTGTTTCCTTTGTTGCCATGGTTTGTTTCCATAGTTTGTTTCCATGGTTTGTTTCCATGTTTTGTTTCCATGGTTTCTGTTGGTTCCGTTGTTTGTTTCCGTTGTTTCCATTGTTTCCATGGTTTGTTTCCATTTTTTAGTTTGTTTCCATTGTTTGCTACCATTGTTTCCCTTGTTTCCATTGTTTGTTTCATTTGTTTCCATTGTTTGTTTCATTTGTTTCCATTGTTTCCATTGTTTGTTTCCCTTGTTTCCATTGTTTCTTTCCATTGTTTCCGTTTTTTCCATTGTTTCCATTGTTTCCCTTGTTTCCATTGTTTCCATTGTTTCCCTTGTTTCCATTGTTTCCATCGTTTGTTTCCCTTGTTTGCATTGTTTGTTTCCATTGTTTGTTTCCCTTGTTTCCATTGTTTCCATTGTTTGTTTCCCTTGTTTGCATTGTTTGTTTCCATGGTTTGTTTTCGTTGTTTCCCTTGTTTCCTTTGTTTGTTTCCCTTGTTTGTTTTCATTGTTTTTTTTCCCCTTGTTTCCATGGTTTGTTTCCATTGTTTGTTTCCCTCGTTTCCATGGTTTGTTTCCCTTGTTTCCATGGTTTCCATTGTATCCATTGTTTGTTTCTTTTGTTGCCATGGTTTGTTTCCATAGTTTGTTTCCATGTTTTGTTTCCATGTTTTGTTTCCATGGTTTCTGTTGGTTCCGTTGTTTGTTTCCATTGTTTCCATCGTTTGTTTCCATTTTTTAGTTTGCTTCGATTCTTTGTTTCCATTGTATCCCTTGTTTCCATGGTTTGTTTCCCTTGTTTCCATTGCTTTCATTGTTTGTTTCCCTTGTTACCATTGTTTGTTTCCCTTGTTTCCGTTTCTTCCATTGTTGCCATTGTTTCCCTTTTTTCCATTGTTTCCATTGTTTGTTTCCCTTGTTTCCATTGTTTCCATTGTTTGGTTCCCTTGTTTCCATGGTTTGTTTCCATTGTTTCTTTCCATTGTTTGTTTCCATTGTTTCCATTGTTTGTTTCCATGGTTTGTTTTCGTTGTTTCCCTTGTTTCCATTGTTTGTTTCCCTTGTTTCCATGGCTTGTTTCCCTTGTTTCCATGGTTTATTTCCATGGTTTGTTTCCCTTCTTTCCATGGTATCCATTGTATCCATTGTTTATTTCCATTGTTGCCATGGTTTGTTGCCATGGTTTGTTTCCATGGTTGGTTTCCCTTGTTTCCGTTGTTTCCATGGTTTGTTTCCGTTCTTTCCCTTCTTTCCATGGTTTTTTCCAATGGTTTGTTTCCATTGTTTCCATGGTTTCTTTCCGTTGTTTAGTTTGTTTCCATTGTTTGTTTCCCTAGTTTCCCTTGTTTCCATTGTTTGTTTCCCTTGTTTCCATGTTTTCTTTCCCTTGTTTCCCTTGTTTCCCTTATTTCCATTGTTTCCATTGTTTGTTTCCCTTGTTTCCATTGTTTCCATTGTTTGTTTCCCTTGTTTCCATTGTTTCTTTCCATTGTTTCCGTTTTTTCCATTGTTTCCATTGTTTCCATCGTTTGTTTCCCTTGTTTGCATTGTTTGTTTCCATTGTTTGTTTCCCTTGTTTCCATTGTTTCCCTTTTTTCCATTGTTTCCATTGTTTGTTTCCCTTGTTTCCATTGTTTCCATTGTTTGGTTCCCTTGTTTCCATGGTTTGTTTCCATTGTTTGTTTCCATTGTTTCCATTGTTTCCGTTTTTTCCATTGTTTCCATTGTTTCTTTCCATTGTTTGTTTCCATTGTTTCCATTGTTTGTTTCCATGGTTTGTTTTCGTTGTTTCCTTTGTTTCCATTGTTTGTTTCCATTGTTTCCATTGTTTCCATTGTTTCCATTGTTTCTTTCCATTGTTTCTTTCCATTGTTTGTTTCCATTGTTTCCATTGTTTGTTTCCATGGTTTGTTTTCGTTGTTTCCTTTGTTTCCATTGTTTGTTTCCCTTGTTTCCACGGCTTGTTTCCCTTGTTTCCATGGTTTATTTCCATGGTTTGTTTCCCTTCTTTCCATGGTATCCATTGTATCCATTGTTTGTTTCCATTGTTGCCATGGTTTGTTGCCATGGTTTGTTTCCATGGTTGGTTTCCCTTGTTTCCGTTGTTTCCATGGTTTGTTTCCGTTCTTTCCCTTCTTTCCATGGTTTTTTCCAATGGTTTGTTTCCATTGTTTCCATGGTTTCTTTCCGTTGTTTAGTTTGTTTCCATTGTTTGTTTCCCTTGTTTCCCTTGTTTCCATTGTTTGTTTCCCTTGTTTCCATGTTTTCTTTCCCTTGTTTCCCTTGTTTCCCTTGTTTCCATTGTTTCCATTGTTTGTTTCCCTTGTTTCCATTGTTTCCATTGTTTGTTTCCATTGTTTCCATTGTTTCCATTGTTTGTTTCCCTTGTTTCCATGGTTTGTTTCCCTTGTTTGTTTCCATGGTTTGTTTCCCTTGTTTGTTTCCATGGTTTATTGCCATGGTTTGTTTCCGTTGTTTCCATGCTTTCCATTGTATCCATTCTTTGTTTCGATTGTTGCCATGGTTTGTTTCCATGGTTTGTTTCCATTCTTTATTTCCATGTTTGTTTCCATTGTTTGTTTCCCTTGTTTCCATTGTTTCCGTTGTTTGTTTCCATTGTTTAGTTTGTTTCCATTGTTTGTTTCCATTGTTTCTCTTGTTTCAATTGTTTGTTTCCATTGTTTCCATTGTTTGTTTCCCTTGTTTCCATTGTTTGTTTCCATGGTTTTTTTCCCTTGTTTCCATGGCTTGTTTCCATGGTTTCCATGGTTTCCATTGTAGCCATTGTTTGTTTCCATTGTTGCCATGGTTTGTTTCCATGGTTTACTTCCATGGTTTGTTTCCATGGTTTCCGTTGTTTCCATTGTTTATTTTCGTTCTTTCCCTTGTTTCCATGGATTGTTTCAATGGTTTGTTTCCATTGTTTCCATGGTTCGTTTCCTTGTTTCCCTTGTTTCCCTTGTTTGTTTCCCTTGTTTCCCTTGTTTTCATTGCTTCCATTGTTTGTTTCCCTTGTTTCCATTGTTTCCATTGTTTGTTTCCCTTGTTTCCATTGTTTCCATTGTTTGTTTCCCTTGTTTCCCTTGTTTGTTTCCATGGTTTGTTTCCCTTCTTTCCATGGCTTGTTTCCATTGTTTGTTTCCCTTGTTGCCATTGTTTGTTTCCATTGTTTGTTTCCCTTGTTTCCGTTGTTTCCGTTGTTTGTTTCCATTGTTAGTTTGTTTCATTGTTTGTTTCCATTGTTTCCATTGTTTCCATTGTTTGTTTCCCTTGTTTCCATTGTTTCCATTGTTTGTTTCCTTCTTCTCTTGTTTCAATTGTTTGTTTCCCTTGTTGCCATTGTTTGTTTCCCTTGTTGCCATTGTTTGTTTCCATGGTTGTTTCCCTTGTTTCCATGGCTTGTTTCCATTGTTTCCATGGTTTCCATTGTAGCCATTGTTTGTTTCCATTGTTGCCATGGTTTGTTTCCATGGTTTACTTCCATGGTTTGTTTCCATGGTTTCCGTTGTTTCCATTGTTTATTTTCGTTCTTTCCTTGTTTCCATGGATTGTTTCAATGGTTTATTTCCATTGTTTCCATGGTTCGTTTCCCTTGTTTCCCTTGTTTA